>NC_090728.1:58219599-58224599 GCF_036898095.1 Palaemon carinicauda | reverse complement strand
AAAATCTTCTTTATACTGAACTTCGATGTAATTCAAACTGAATAACTAAACTCTCATAACATCGATCAAAGTTGTAAAAGACTTTCATAACTTCTCTAATCTCAACGGCCCAATAAAAGAAGCATCACATATTCCTATTTTTCGCTTCTTTTTAATCCAGGGAATTATTTCAAAGGTTATTTGATTTCCTTTCTGCAGGCAAAAATCCTGGTGGCAATTCTACATCAGTACCGTCATCGCCAATTTCTGTCGCAACGGAACTGTGACCTTTGACAGTTCTGAACATCTCAGACTTTTCACAATACACGAAATTGAACAGTTCGCTGAAAGGACAGAGGTAAAAGTGCTGCATGATGCTATAAATCCTTTTCATCCAAGCTTTGCTCTTCTCTGACTTTGAAGTCCTCGAGGCTTCATGGAATCATTTCAAAACTAATCTTGCGATATGAAACAAATATCTAGTTAAAGGGATAAGTGTTCCTGTGGTCTATTGGTAACGTCTCTGCCTGATGATCGCCAGACTGGGATTCGAGTCCCGCTCAAACTCGTTAATTCTTTTAGTGTCTATAACCTCACCATCCTTTGAGCTAATGATGAGGATATGGGGTTGCCTGTAAGTTTACCTGCAGCCACTGCCTGTTACTTCCTGGTCCTAGATTGGGTAGAGAGGGGGCTTGGTCACTGATATGTATATATGGTCAGTCTCTAGAGCATTGTTCCGCATGCTAGAGCAATGTCACTATCCCTTGCCTCTGCCATTCATGAGTGACCTTTCACAATAATGGTCTCAGTAATTCCTTTACTTGATCATGCTTACTTTACAAAAAGGTACATTTGCCATTGATGAATTTCCATTGCTCCTGCCACAATTACCACAGTACACAAAGAACAAAACTACAATAATTGTACAAAGTCACTTCAGAGCAAAGAAAATTTTTGAGTATTTCAGCTATAAGTGAGAATCATTTATTGCTCAAAAAATAAACTGAATTGCCTGACTCTAATTAATATTTAACAAAGTAATATGACTTTTCTGATACGCTATTTGCAAAGGATGAACATCAATCTGAATGTAACCTTATTAGCAAAACGTTACAAAATTTGCAAAGCTTGCTAACCAGAATGCATGAAATATCATCAATTTTTTAAACTATTCTTTCCATATAATTCATTATTGCTAATTTTCATAAACCATTACTAACATTGTACAGTTGTCACTATTTGTGATTTGTATATTTTATGAACTTCTTTCTAGTAATTACTCCATTTTTTATCTGGTAAATATTCTGAATATATATCAAATGTACGCTGGCATCACGAACTCCTGTTTTGTTGACTATGTTGACGATGTCAGTTCCAAGCGTTTAGTGAGGACACCAGGCTAATTTCTTTTTTTATAATTCTATAGTTTTTATAATTTTCACTCTTTTCCCCTATGACGAATTGTTTGAAATTATGAAAAAGTAATAGAGGAAAACAATAGCTTTGCATAATTTGGCAGCATATGGCGAAAGTGGTCTTGTAAATAAATGCCAAAATGACCTACAAAAACAATATTACAAAATACCAAAATAACCTACAAAAACAATATTACAAAATACCAAAATAACCTACAAAAACAATAATACAAAATACCAAAATAAGCTACAAAAACAATATTACAAAATACAAAAATAACCTACAAAAACAATATTACAAAATACAAAAATAACCTACAAAAACAATAATAAAAAAAAAAAATAACGAGCAGACTTCTTTATGGAACATTAAAGAAATCCTCACCTTAGCAGATATGAAAACAAATTGTTATATCGGATACCGTCCTTTGGGGAGTTGTTAAGAGAACCTAATACGGATATTGCTTCTGTTGTTGACCAGTGGAATGTACAACGGATTTTACACGGTCAAACGGTTCGTTGAACCCGGCTGTCGAACCTACCTATCAAACGGTTCGAAGAGGGGAGTCAATCACAAATGCATAAGTTTTGTGGACAATGAAGCCCGCCCACGTAAGTCAGGATAGAACCGACTTTCTTCGAACCGTTCGACGAACGTGTTCGGCAACCTAATACCACTTTCATACGTTCGAACGTCACTTAAAACACTTGTCTGTCAAACCGCGTTCACGACCGTGTTCGACAACCAAATACCCCATTCACACGTTCAAAAATCACTTCAAACACTTCTCTGTCGAACCGCGTTCGACGAACCGTTAAACAGAGTAAACCCCTAATCCTTAGACCACGTAAAACCGTAATCCTAATCTCGAACTAAGGATAAACCTCCAGGATCTAAACGAAAATATATGCCAGGTGATTTTGGCTTTCATTTAGATCTATTCTGAAGACGGTCAGAGGCCCTTGAAAGATAAAGGATCATTTACTGTTTTGGTAATATACTTCCACACTACCAAAACAGAAAATGTTCTTCTTATATTTGACATATTATGATTGATACCTGTCATTGACATTAATTGTAATAGTTATAATAATCATAGTAAAAGAAACCATAATAACAATAAGAACGAATGGTTCTATTTAATAAAGAGCAAGTGTCTGGAGATATACATTATATATATATATATATATATATATATATATATATATATATATATATATACATATATATATATATATATATATATATATACATCCATACATATAAACATACATATAAATAGAAAAATTGATACATAGATATATGTTATGTGCGTTTGACTCTCTTTCACGAATGCTTAACCTCGTAAATATTTTTAATTCCATTGTATTGACCTTTTACTCTTCGGATGAACTTGTTAAAAGTCATTTAGAAATGACAAAAAAATTATATCTCCATTTAACAAGGACAGGGCTGGGTACGGATCAATTAAAAAATAAATAAAAATAAAAGAAATCGATTGTTAGTGCCTTTTAACACTATTAAATTGATTTACCTCCGGGGGAGTGTTGTTCAGTTGAACGAATAAAATACTTCACCTTTTTTATGAGAAAAAAACGTAATTTGAATCTGAAATCCCCCGTAAAAATATACTGTTCTGTTAAAAAAGCTGTAATTCTAATAGGAAATTCTCCGTAAAAATATACTGTTCTGTTAAAAAAGCCGTAATTCTAATCGGAAATTCTCCGTAAAAATATACTGTTCTCTTAAAAAGGCCGTAATTCTAATCTGTAATTCTCCGTACAAATATACTGTTCTCAGCCGTATTTCAGTAAAATACAGACAACCGTGATTTTACCTTACTTTGTTATTATCTTTTACGGGTTGGTGACTAATATCACTCCTTTGCGTCAATATATCCGTTTTCAAAACGGTAAAAATACTGGAATAAATATTGCCAGTCATTTACCTTTGTTTGAATGCAAATTTTTAACTGAATAGTAATCGACTGATTGAATATATGGAGAATATTAAAACAATTACCACTGGGATAAGCGGTATTAATAGCGATATCACTAATTACAAGTTAATCATCTAAATTACCAATTTACAGTTTCGTAATCCATCTATTTTCAGAAAATGTAAGGTTTCTGTCCAATCTAAAACTGCGTATTGAGGGGCTTCCTATATCAAAAACATATTAGCAATGCTCACGGCCTGTTGCGTTTTAATTAGGTTTCTAATAAAGACACAATATGTAACACTAACTCGTTTTCTGCTGTCAGAGCCAGACTTTAAAGCTGGCATTGACAGTCTGGAAGATTGAAGGTGTCAGCTTGATTTGATTTAGCTTTCGATTTTTTTTTTCTTTGATTTGTGCTACTCCCAGTCTCAGAGCAATAAAAACTATATATATATATATATATATATATATATATATATATATATATATATATATATATATATATATATATATATATATATATAGTTAGAAAAACCCTAATTTAATCGGAAATTCTCCGTGAAAATATACTATTCCCAGCCGTATTTCAGTAAAATACAGGTGACCGTAATTTTTACCCTACTTTGTTATTATCTTTTACGGGTTGGTGACCGTAAAACCACTCGTTTACGTCAATATATCTGTTTTTAAAACGGTAAATGCCCGGCAACATTTATTCCAGGATAATCACCGGTTTTTAAGGCAAATTTTTAACAGAGTAGCTTTCAATTTTTTTCTTTGATTTCTGCTACACCTAATTACATGGTAAAGCATCCAGTCTCAGTACAGAAGCTGCTTTGTAAAAATTAGAATAATTTGTATATAAATGAATTTTGTAAATATATAAGTATCATGAATAGGAGTTGTAATATAATAACCATATTTCATCCAGTCTCAGTACAGAAGCTGCTTTGTAAAAATTAAAACTATTTTGTATATAAATGGATTTTGTAAATAAATATGCAATATAAATAAAAGTTGCAATATAATAACTACATTTTAGTCTTACAGCCATAGAGTCTTGGATAGTAAGAGTTCTTGCTTTCCTCTTTAATATAACATCTGTTCAATCCATCATCTAAATATTCTCCTCTTCCTTCTGCTGTTCTTAAAACTTTTTTTTTCTGGTAATTTCAAACAGCCAAGATTACTAAAAGAAAACTACTCTGCAATAGCCTTCCTTTCTTCAAGTTGAACGATATAGAGGACAAAGTGGAAGGTAGATAACACTGTTTTCACACCTATAAAGCCGGTATTCTAGATCCAGCTGTGAACAAGTTGTGGAATGATCTTCCTAATCGGTTAGTTGAATCGGTAGAACAAAAGTTCAAACTTGCAGCAAATGTTTATGATTTTATGTTGACATTAGCCTTTTAATAATTTATGTATGAAATGTCTGTTTTAATATTGTTACTGTTTTTAAAATATTTTATTTTATTTGTTCATTATTTCTTATATCGTGTATTTATTTAATTTCCTTTCCTCACTAGGCTATTTTTCCCCCTTGGAGCCCTTGGGCTAATAGCCTCTTAATCTTCCAACTTGGGTTGTAGCTTAGCTAGTATTAATAATAATAATAATAATAATAATAATAATAATAATAAATTGGGTATAAGTTCCT
>NC_090728.1:58209599-58214599 GCF_036898095.1 Palaemon carinicauda | reverse complement strand
GTGTTCTCCACATCTGGTTCGTAGACACCTCAAAGAGCTGCCCACGTAGCCAGCACTGTAAACAAATAACATACTGTATACCAGAGCAAAGGTCATCGGGTAATAGTTCTTTATAGCTTGACGTTAGGATCGTCACGCTGTTGGATAAAAAAAATATTCTTATATCTATTTGAGGATATACATGGTCAATAATATTAATATTTTATATATATATATATATATATATATATATATATATATATATATATATATATTATAAATATATATATTATATATATACATATATATATATACACACATATATACATATATATACACACATATATATTATATACACACACACACACACACACACATATATATATATATATATATATATATATATATATATATATATATATATATATATTAAGACAGATAGAGATATTTTATTAACCATTCTCCACAGAAACATCAAATAAAATATAAAATTACACAACGGTCCAAATACATAAACTCATTTCGCAAATCACCGTTATTAAAAAGGAAAATAAATAAAGAAGAACTGTATTCAAAATATAATGGCTACAATAATTAATATTAATATTTCAAATAACACAAAAGATATCGCACCAAGAACTGTTTAGAATAAGCAGTTCTATAACACGTAGAACAATAATATAATATAGACTAATAATCATCTCACATTTAGATTAGACGGGAAATTAATTAAAATTGTACAACAAAATTGAGTCTCGCGCATTTCTTCTATCACTTTTCTTTGCTAAGTGGTGTTCAGTGCAATATACTGTATATAATCCTGAATGTTACAATCTGATAAAGTTTTCTATATTTAATAAATGCTCTTTGAAATAAAGAACAACCCCAAACTAGTTAATAGAGAATCAGTAGAAAAATTTCCTTATATATCAGATAATGTAAATGATATATATTCCTCAAAATATTATCAGTTAGAACATTCTTCGAATAAAAAGAGAGAGATAGTGAATTAGAGATTATATATACCTGATATTTGAGAAAAATAACAGTGGCTGTTTATGTCTTTATGTATTCTGCAGAAGTAATGTTTAAGCTTTAAAGGTCGAACATGAATAGCAGAGGCAAGGGACAATGACAATGCCATAACAGAACAATGCCCAAGAGAACATACATCCATATGATTAGCGGCCATGACCCCTCTCCACCCAAGTTAGGACCAGGGAGAGTTAAGCAATGGCTGCTGATAACTCAGCAGATAGACACGTAGTCTCCCCCCCCCCACACCACCAGCCTTAGCTCAAAAAGGATGATGAGGTTGCAGACACTGCAAGACACTATCAAGCTTAAGCGTGACTATCTCCCATCCAGCAGAACGCCAGACAGGGACGTTTCCAATAGGCCACCATGGGAGAATGTGTGAGCACATACAATAAGTTAATCATGTCAATTACAAGAAGAATTGAATAAAGTTTTCATTATTCAAATAATGATCTTGGGACAATGGATTGACTACTGCAACTCTATCTACTACAAATTACCAAAAGTGCAACTTGAATAAATTACAAAAAATAATAAACAGAGTAAGACTGATAAAAGGTGTCCCACCTAGAGAAAGGATCGCCCCTATACTAATTGATTTACACTAGCTGCCAATTAAAGCGAGAATTGAATTTAAAATATGTACAATAACCCACCAAGTTATCAGAACCGGTCGTCCAAAATACTTAAGAGAATTGCTACATATTGCGCAGCCAACAAATCGTGTCGACACGGGAAGTTACAGATGGCTTCAAACTATTGGAACAGATATATGTCTACTGTGGGGTCCAGAGCCTTTAAATATACAGCCCAGAGACTATATAATAAGCTCCCACAAAACATTCGAATGATTGAAGACATTAAGGCTTTCAAGAGGAAACTGAAGACTTTCTTATTTCATGAGTCCTTTGACAGTGACGATTTAACAATAAATGAAGAATATGAGACATGAAACGTTAAATACTCTGAACGAATACGATAATACGACAGTGGAGGTCCTGTAGAGTTTGGGGTTCCCCTGCTGTATGGGGCCGGAAAAGCAGCCAGCAAAGTAAAGTAAGTAATGAGATTCCGTTCAATGTTGTGCAAACATCATTTATTCATGATTACGATATTGTTATAAAAAAAAATATTAAAGAAGAAATGCATCATAGCATTGTATATCGCCATTAACATACATAGAACACCTTTATATTCTTGACTTGAAAGCTATAAAATAGCTACACTTATCTTTCTCTTCACAACCTTTTCTAGAGGGGAGCCTCTTTATTTCTAGACTTTTCACGGCATATTGTCTATGACTACATAACTAGAAATATAATAAAAAAAAAAAAACATAAAATATAAAAATCAACAAATCCATGAATACACAATTCAAAAAAAAAAATTGAAGGATAATTGGAAGATAGAGGATGGCAGAGTTGGATAGGAAGTTGGCGAAAATGGAGAGAGAAGTAACCTTTTCCCGTTTTTTTTTTTTTTTCCTTTTTTTTTTTTAAACCGGACTTTTATGCTTTCACTTGCACGCGAGGATTCAGAAGGCTCAGAACAGAAAACGAAGAGGAAACGCAATCACAAACACTCACTGTGGACACATGCAAATCATGCACGCACATCAATATATAACGATATTTTTTTTTCTACATACAGAAATAACAAATAGAGGGGCACTCAGTGGAGCGCAGACCTCCATCACAGCAGCTTATTTTTTAACCTTTAGCTCGACCTTGACCTTGACCTAAATATGTATTAATCACACTCAGTAGAGCGCAGACCTCCATCCCGGGCAGCTTATTTCTCGACCTTGACCCGGACCTTTGACCTTAATATGTATTAATTGGCCTGGATTTTCATACACTCAAATATGAACCAAGTTTGAAGTCTCTGTGACAACGATGTCCAAACTTATGGATGATTACGTGAATTGGACATTTTGCTTGACCCTGACCTTGACCTTACAAAATTTAGTCATTTTCAGCTTTTTACATAAGTTAATACCTGCAAGTTTCACATTCTAAGTTTAAAATTGTGGCCGAAAAGCTGTTCACAAAAAAACAAACACAGAAACAGGAGGCAAAAACCTAACCTCCTTCAAACTTCGTTGGCGGAGGTAACAAGGCAGCCGTTTCTAGTCCACTGCAGGACAAAGGCCTCAGACATGTCCTCAGTTATGTATTGGGTTTGGCCATTTTCATCACTATGCTGGCCACTACAAATTGGTAATGGTGGGGGACTTTAAGTCTGATCATTCACAGCAAACCAACCTAGTATGGGTATCCATTACTAGTGCAGTGTACCAATCGTGTGTCACACAATTGTACATAATTCCTTTTGTATATATTATGCTTGTATCTTTGCTCTTCCCTCGCACTAAAAGGAACCAGAATAAACATGTCTGCGTGTCGCCTATGTAATATTGTCATTTTCTCGAACATGTAATTTCCTGTTGCCTTGAAGTTTTATATATAAAGGAGAGTGTTCCATAATAAATCAACTCAGTTGCTTTCACACTGCCTTTGAGTTCATAACCCTCTCTCGGCTCGTCACAGCAGCTTTGCTGATCATGGCGATACTCAAACCCTTTCACCCCGTTAAGGTATCCCCCATAATATATATATATATATATATATATATATATATATATATATATATATATATATATATATATATATATATATATATATATATATATCAGCTCATAAAAGCAATCATATATTAAAAACCTAATATTCACATGAAATGTTCATATCAAAGATTCATTTATGCATATGCATACAAAGCACGAGTAATTCTTGCAATATTAGGGGGGGAGGAGCAGTAGTCATACCCTCGTGGGAGGGGGTACCCCTAGAGGTACGTTGGAAAACCACATTTTTCAACAAACTGCCGTGTTGTAGTTAGTAAAGGGGAATGGAGTGGGCAGGGTTGAATCCGTGTGTGTATATCAATAAAGATATTTAGCCGTGAGTTCTGACGGGTCGTGTACACTAGTGCACAATGAACTAATTGAACGAAATTGCCAGTGATTACTCTGGAATAATAAATTCTATGAAACTTGAGCTTTTACCCCAAAATCGAGTTCAAGACAACTGAAAATACAAAGGCTAACTTTTGATATCAGTTGTCCAGGAAAGATAATGTGAATTTACAAAATTTCAGATATATATATATATATATATATATATATATATATATATATATATATATATATATGTGTGTGTGTGTGTGTGTGTGTGTGTGTGTAAAATCCACAGGAAACAAGAAATTAAAAGACCAGGTACCAAGCGCTTTCGTGTACTACGTAAACTTTTTCAGGGTACAAAGTGGTACGTAATACACGAAAGCGCATGGTACTTGGTCTTTTGATTCCCTGTTTCCTGTGGATTTTACGCTTCATATATATATATATATATACTGTATATATATATATATGTGTGTATATATATATATATATATATATATATATATATATATATATAGAATGTACGCATTTAAATAAAAATTATGAAGTCCAACAATGCCCTAGTTCTACAATATAACTAAAGTGCAAAATCATTCTCCATGACAGTTCCATGAAAGAGAACCTCACACTAAAATTGCCGTGTTCGACGAAAAGTGTCGAACGGATAGATTAATTTCCAAATTTACTTCGACAGGTAAATTGAGAGCTATTATGTGCTACACTTTTGCAGACAAAATTAAATTCTAGTAAAGGCAGACGATGTATGACTCCACATATTGCATCGTACTTCATAAATTATTATTATTCCTCCTCCTCCTCCTCCTCCTCCTCCTCCTCCTCCTCCTCCTAGTAATAATAATAATAATAATAATAATAATAATAATGATTATTATTATTATTATTATTAGCTAAACAACAACCCGAGTTACAAAAGCCAGATGCTAAAAGCTCAAGGTCTCCAATATGGAAAAATAGCCTAGTGAGAAAAGGAAACAAGAAAATACATAAACTACTATAGTAG
>NC_090728.1:58202099-58207099 GCF_036898095.1 Palaemon carinicauda | reverse complement strand
CCATATTTTCTTGTACTGTCTGGAACCTTACATTCCTTGTGAGCTAAGAAAGGGGGTTTGGGGGAGCCTATAAGTCTACCTGCTGAGCCATCAACGACCTTTGTCTGGTCCTCCCTGGTCCTAGCTTTGATGGAGAGGGGGCTTGGGCGCTGATGATACGTATATATGGTCAGTCTTAGAGCACTGTCCCGTTAAGCCATTGTCACTGTCCCTTGCCTCCCGGCATTAATGAACGACCTTTAAACCTTTAAATCTGTCTAGCAAACTTGAAAACAACAAAGCCCTAGCGTATCAGTACCAAGTTGGCCCACTGGTTAGCTAACTGCTGTACAGGGAAAGTGACAGCCTTCGTTCACGACAGCACACAATCTATGTGAAGTTGCTACTAACAAGTGCAATCACATCCTGAGAAGTATAGTAGGCCACTGGCCTAGACCAGTGCTCCATCCTAGGAGGTTGCAAGTAAGGTTCTTATTAGTGTTTTGATCATAATGTCTATTGGCAAGGGTTACGGCCTGGTGACTTGAGGGTTGTAAAATTTCCTCTGATAAGTTGTGGAAGGATTATCTTATTTGATAGACTCGAAAGCAGGGATTCCTTTGGTCCGGGAATCAGGGAGTCGATGTTGTCAAGGGAATCTTTGGCAACTTCTGACCAAGGTAATTCAAGGACAGGGTTTGTCCCTTGAGGAGCACTGAAGCAACGATCAAGAGCTGTTTTTCCCTCCCTTGACCTTTCTCACAGTGTATGTTTAAAGGGAGAAGGTGATGACCGCTTCTTCAAACCCTTAGACTCTCCTCTATAGAGGAATCCATTAGCATTCTATCTTAAGAATATTCAAACGTAGATCAATCGAGTGAACCTCTGACCCTGCAACT
Organism: Palaemon carinicauda; assembly: GCF_036898095.1. Lineage (NCBI taxonomy): Eukaryota > Metazoa > Arthropoda > Malacostraca > Decapoda > Palaemonidae > Palaemon > Palaemon carinicauda. The sequence goes on along the minus strand of NC_090728.1, from coordinate 58,206,221 downwards.
ATGTGACTGTGGTTTTCACTACAGCTCCGTCTGTAAATTATCATCTTGGGGATCCTGATCCTGAGTACCTTTTGTCACAAGAAGCATGCGAAAACTCTTTAAATCCAAATTACCTTTCCTGGAAAGTTTAAGGAGGATGAACACATGAACACATGAAGTAACGAGTGGGGAATCCCAGAATGAGAAATTAGCACAAAAATGTAGCTCGTAGTGACCAAACACAGGACGAAGTAGCATGAGTAGATGTAGCACGTGAAGATTTACAGTGTGAAGTTCTAGAGCATTGTGAACAATCTCTAGGCAACTTTCTACGCGAGCTTTTTGCCTGCTGGTACGATGCGAAGTAAATCTTTGAACGTGGAGAATACAACCGAGAGTGCTCTCAACATAAAGTCCACTATTGCGAAGACCAATAGTGTTCATCACAGGATCCAAAGTTCTTTTCTGGATCTGGGTTAACCCCATGAGACCACGAGTGATATCTTGACTGTATTTAGGGCAGATTGTGCGCTAGCTAAAGTACATGAACTACCTATTGGTTGGGTGGATTGCATAGAAAAATTGATCTTGCTTGTAAAGGTAAGGGTACTTTGACCAAATAGTTGTATACAGGTCATGAAAATAGTGCAGGAATGGTCACTGAAAGTAATATGCTTCTAAATCTAGTCAACACGTCGATGTCGATAAAAGGACCATTTTTTCTGAATAATCCAGCTGATCTTGATAAATTACAAAGTACTGACAATATTATTATTACTATCTAACCTACAAAATTGGTTGGAAAAGCAAGATGCTATAAACCCAAGAGCTACAACGGGAAAAAATAGTCCACTGGGGAAAGGAAATAAGGAAACAGAGAGAATATTGTGCCCGAGTGTAACCTCATGCAAGAAAAATCTAACCCAAGACAGTGGAAGACCATGGTGCAGAGGCTATGGCACTACCTAAAACTAGAGAACAATGGTTTGATTTTGACGTGAAGTAAGGTAACTAAATAAAGGTATAAATTCCAGGTGTGTTGACTTGACTAGTTCCATGGCTCTAGATGTTGCATGGATTTACTTCTTGAAAACTATAACCTTGACTTGTAAATAAAACAAGAACGGGCACTCAGTAGAGCGCATACCTTTGCCTACACTTAAAAAACTTGCATTAAAAAAACGGTAAATGTCTGGCAACATTTAGTTCAGGATTTTTACAGTTTTAAAAACGGATATATGGACGTAAACGAGTGATATTACGGTCATTAACCCCTAAAAAGTAATAAAACATCAAGGTAAAATTACGGTTGCCTATGTTTTACTGAAATACGGTTGAGAACAGTATATTTTAACGGAGAATTTCCAATTAAAATTACGGTTTTTTCTAACTGTGTATATCATGTTGTATATCACAAGATAGGCAATTGAATTATGCACATGTTGGCACTAGTTTCATGCAAATCAGATACAAATTGGCCACGATCTGACAAAAAGACTTTTTTTTTACCTTTTCGTGTCCTTTTGACCCCATCACTCCCAAAACCTAATCAAGCTGTCCTTGGATCATGACCAATCATCCCACCAAATTTCATGAGATACGGTGAAAGATTTGTTGGGTTATGCTACTCACAAACACACAGAAAGACATACAAACAAATATACACCTCTAATAGTTTTCGAGTTATGCGAATTACAAACACACAGACAGACATACAAACAAATACACGCCTCAAATAGTTTTCGAGTTATGCTACTCACAAACACACAGACAGACATACAAACAAATACACGCCTCAAATAGTTTTAGAGTTATGCTACTCACAAACACACAGACAGACATACAAACAAATACACGCCTCAAATAGTTTTCGAGTTATGCGAATCACATGCACAGAGACGTACAAACAAATGCACTTCTCAAATAGTTTTCGAGTTATGCGAATCACAAACACACAGGCAGACATACAAACATATACAAGCCTCAAATAGTTTTCGAGTTATGCGAATTACAAACACACAGACAGACATACAAACAAATACACGCCTCCCAAAACATAACCTTCGCAACGAAGTTGACGAAGGTAACAAGTAAAATATAGTGCCCTGATCACCCAAAACTTGATGCGCCTTGTTCCCTGAAGCTTACAACGTCCCAACCAACCTCAGATTCTCGGGTCATGTAATCTGATTACCCGACTGCGCAGAATTCTAATTACCAACGAAGGTTTTATTTGGCCGGGATCATCCTTTTTCCCTTCGGTGTAATCGAAAGGGAGAAATTTTCGTGTCGCTGATTGGAAGAATTATTACTTGGACGTTGATCATAAAAGCAAAATTCGAAATATAAACTTAGATAAACGATAAAATTGCGGTGTGAGGCGTTGTTAAAAGTGCATTACTGTTTATGTTTTAGGTGCTCTAGTTAATTAGTGTATGTTACTTAGTGTCATAAATGACGGTTAAATGTTCATAAAGATATGTACGCGCCCTCCTTTCACCAGAGAATGACTATTTCCTCTCCCCTACCCGAGAAGCTGGGAGAGCTGGGCCCATACGGATTATATATATATATATATATATATATATATATATATATATATATATATATATATATATATATATATATATATATATATATATATATATATATATATATATATATATATATATATATATATATATTCTGTATATATATATATATATATATATATATATATATATATATATATATATATATATATTATATATATATATATGTATATATATACTTGCCCTTTATTCTGTAGTGGAAATGTTATTTACAAGAAAATAATGGCCTATTTAAAATATATTTACAAAAACCAGAATTTCTTCAGCGAATTGCTTCTAAAACTATTTGGATACATTAACAAACTCGAAAAAGCACTCTGAGTGCAGACCTCCGCCACGGAAGCTTATTTCTCGCAACCAACCTGCCTTTCCCAGAATCAATTTAGATCGAAGGCGTATTTGAAGTGTGTAACAGCTAAAAGCGAACTTTGGGTTAAGGTTAGGGTTAATTCGGTTGACCTTATGCTCGACCTTGACCTTGATCTTTGACCTAGGACTTTGAAAATTGAATCACTTCCACGTCTCATAATAACAATTCTTGAAATTTTCACTACTCTCGAGTAAAATTGTGGTCAGGAAGTTATTCACAAACAAACAAGCAGACAACCAGGGGCAAAAACATAACCTCCTCCCAACTTCGTTGACTGAGGTAATAAAAAAAATTGAAACATCTGTGACCAAAAGGGTCAAATAAAACATAACAATTAGACAAGGAATAAACAATAGGCAAATTTCACTCCTCAGAAAACCTGTTCAGAGATCGCAAGCGTATATTTATGTTTAAGGATAGGCTGGTTATTTTTCAGTGTTTTAGTAATAATTATATACTTGCAGAGAGAGAGAGAAAGAGAGAGAGAGAGAGAGAGGAATATCAAATATCTTGTATTCGAGAGAACATGACATAGGCTAGGAGCAAAATCATATTTGCACCTCTCTCTCTCTCTCTCTCTCTCTCTCTCTCTCTCTCTCTCTCTCTCCTCTCTCTCTCTCTTCTCTCTCTCTCTCTCTCTCTCTCTCTCTCTCAAGATATTTGATATTCCTCTCTCTCTCTCTCTCTCTCTCTCTCTCATCTCTCTCTCCTCTCTCTCTCTCTCTCTCTCTCTCTCTCTCTCTCTCTCTCTCTCTCAGAAAGGATATCAAGGAATATCTAATATCTTGTATTCGAGGGAACATGACATAGGCTAGTAGCAAAATCATATTTGCACCTCTCTCTCTCTCTCTCTCTCTCTCTCTCTCTCTCTCTCTCGATTTTCATATTAACTGAAAACTACACAAAAAGAACTGTATGTTTTGTTACAGCTGAAACCGGAAGCGAGTAAATAATTTCAAATTGGGATACATTGAACAGATAATATTTTGCAATCAACGTTCATAAATGGGTCCTGAATCTATCCAATTCAATGATAAAATTGTTCAAAATTGTAACCCAAAACACAATATAAATGACCACGGAAATGTTGTAATTAGCCTAAGCTCAAAGAGTTTACTCGACCCAACTAAAATTTCGATATTCGTTCATAAATTTTTTTTGGATATTTGATTAAAAAAAAAA
>NC_090728.1:57959599-58199599 GCF_036898095.1 Palaemon carinicauda | reverse complement strand
GTTCTAGAAAATTCTACGAAATTTGGTCTGTTGGGAAATGTTGTACTGTAATAATCATTTAATATTCTTTGCCGCAGTAATCAACCACAGATGGCTTACTGCACTTTTAGCTATTACATTTTGTTCGTTTCATTTTATTGCAATTTTATCTAGTCTCCATTGTTTATTTTATTCTACCTTTTTAATATGTATTTTCCTTTGATTAATGGATTCACCAGGATTCCTAGGCTTTGAAAATATGAATGAAATATTCTCAAGTTTTAAAGTATGGGAAAACTTAGGGCCATTTGCAAGAAAAATAAGATTACCAAACAGCATTCTTTCAGCCAGTTTAGCTTTGCGCATAAGATGCAGAAAAAGCTTATTGTGATGTAATAACTGCAGTATATATCAAAGGACCCTTTACATGAATTCCTAAATCTAAATGAAACTACAAAATATATGAAATTTGAGACAAAAAATAAACTGTAACTTTTGTGGTGTATTCCACTTTATCCGGCTAAGAGATAAAAAACTTGGCCGTGAGAAAATCTAGGTTTTTATCAATTTTCCCATTCTTTTACACATAAATGACTTTACGAATATGAGAGGAATTTCTAATGATTAATTGTAAAATTTCATTTCTACCACTCTAATACACAGGGGGAATTCACCTTCAGTAGAACCTAACTACAAATCGTGTACCAAACGGAGGAAACCAGTATCCTTTTGAAAAGCTATGCCTCTTTTTCTATATACTAAAAATCCTTGTTATTCAACATTCTCTAGAAACATACTGTGTTCAAAATTCTCTTAAAAACAAACTTTATCAATACAAGTCAACAATTGGAAGACGTGACTCCTAATGTTCTGTTCGTTCGTTCGTTCATTGTCGACCGTAGGGGGGCCTTGGGCCTTCTTGCTAAGGGGGAGGGGCCTTAGGCCTTTTCGCTAAGGAGAGGGGCCTTAGGCCTTCTTGCTAAGGGGGAAGGGCCTTAAGCTTCTTGCTGAGGGAGAAGGGCCTTAGGCCTTCTTGCAACGGGGGAAGGGCCTTAGGCCTTCTTGCTAAGGGGGGGGGGGGGGGGCTTAGGACTTCTTGCTAGGCCGTAGCCTTAATATTACAGGTTGCAGAAGTATCATCCAGCCGGGCAATCTCCCCTATATAATAAAGAGAATCGTATTTAAAGGTCACACATGAATAGCTGAGGCAACAGACAGTGCCACAGTGCCATTGCCCTAAGAAGCAGGATAATGCCCTAGAGACTGATCATCTATACATATGATCAGCGCCCAAACCACCTCTCCACCCAAGCTAGGGACAAGGAGGGCCAGGTAATGGCTGCTGATGTCTCAGACTCTCAGCAGGGAGACCTATAGGCTCCCCCAAACCGTCTCCCCATCCTTACCTCACAAGGATGGTGAGGTTGCCGACACTACAAGAAATTGGGCATTGCCAAGCAGAGACGTTTCAAATAGGTAGGGGGTCTCTCTCTCTCTCTCTCTCTCTCTCTCTCTCTCTCTCTCTCTCTCTCTCTCTCTCTCTCTCATATATATATATATATATATATATATATATATATATATATATATATATATATATATATATATATATCTTTCCGGTTACGCTCAGCAGCATTGCCAGACGTATAACCACTAGGTCTCTCCCTATACTTCGCGTAAGGGAGAGGTAGTAGTCAAACCCTGGTGAAAGGGGGATACGTGTGCGTGTTTGAGTATATTTACCTAAACATTTATCCATCATTCTTGACGGGCCGCGTACACTAGTACACGATAATTTGCCTCATAAAGGCAAATGAAAGCCAATAATTAATAAGGCAAGTGGGAAGAGAATCAATCAACCTTGGTTTAGCCTCGTCAAGCTCGAGTTTAAGACTTCCGAGTGGTATGATTGCATGAGAGGCATAACCCATCGACTCTGCTTTCGCAAAGATCCTATCCCGGCACTTCAGACTTAATTACACTTGAGATGCGGAGCTGCATTAACGAAGGAAACCTACTTAGGAAGGCTAGTGATGACATTGAAAGCAGGAGCGCTTACTTTAAATTTGGGGCAGAATGGGGCCAACCTGCAACAAAAGAGAGTTAAAAGCCACAAAAAGAAGTTAAAGTTCCTTATTGGAAAAAAGGAAGAAAGGTACAATTCGTTTTCCCATACAAGAAAACTTTGATACAATTGTTTTCTTCAACTATATTAGAGGCTTATTTGAAACCAGTAAAATAGAAAAAAGTTAAAGTTCCTTATTGAAAAAGGAAGAAAGGTACAATTCGTTTTCCCATACAAGAAAACTTGATACAATTGTTTTCTTCAACTATATTAGAAGCTTATTTAAAACCAGTTAAAAACAGATGTTAAAGTTCCTTTGGGAAAAAGGAAGGGGGATATAATTTGCTTTTCCTGTTTAGAAAACTTTTGAGCAACATTTTTTTTTCCTTTACTATATCAAAAGCTTCCTTAAAACCAGATTAAAATAAAAGTTAAATTTTCTTTTAGGAAAAAGGAAGAAGGGTACAATTCGTTTTCCCTTACAAGAAAACTTTGTGATACATTTGTTTTCTTCAACTATATTAGCAGCTTTTTTAAAACAGTTAAAAAAGACGTTAAAGTTCCTTTTAGGAAAATGGAAGGAGGGTACAATTTGCTTTCCCCTTTCAGATAACTTTGGGATACAATTGTTTTCCTTTTCTATATCAAAATCTTCCTTGAACCCAATTTTTAAAAGTTAAATTTAGGAAAAAGGAAGGAGGGTACAATCTGCTTTCCCCTTTCAGATAAACTTTGGGATACAATTGTTTTCCTTTACTATATCAAAAGCTTCCTTGAACCCAATTTTTTCAAAAAGTTAAATTTAGGAAAAAGGAAGGAGGGTACAATTTGTTTTCACTTTTCAGATAACTTTGGGATACTTTTTTTCTTTCCCTTGTAAGAAAACTTTGGGATACAATTGTTTTCCGTTACTATATTAAAAGCTTCCATAAAAACGAAAGTCCATAGCATTCTATCTATAATGAGTTCTACATCATACAATGTGATTAGCTTTGTTTTAAATTTGCCAGAAGAGAATCAGAGGCCTCTCCTGGGAGCACAATCCAAAGTAATAACACCAACTCTTCAATTCTGGTTACGTATCAATCATGATAACTAATTACATTCGTGTGCAAATTCTTTATAGTTAAGGCGGGGCATTAATTTCAGCATGCATAACGGTTAAAATTAATCAAATTTATTAAAGAGGTAAAAATCTATTCATAATTACTAAAATTTTCCAAGCAATTAAAAAATATAGAGGTAAAAATCTATTTATGATTACTAAAATTTTCTAAGCAATTAAAAAATATTCTTAAAATATCTATATATTTTCCTTTAGTTATGGTTCCAGAGGACCGAATAATAGTCCCCTAATGGGTGAAAGGAAACAGCTAAGGAAGGCCATTAAATTTCAGCTGACATAACGTACATATTGGTTCAAACTAATCTAATCTATATAAAACATTGAAAATAAAAAAAACTATTCATAATTACAAACACTTTGGTAAGCAAGTTACACAAAAAAAAAATACTCTTAAAGTATTTCTAAAATATCTCAATCTTATTCCTTAGTCATGTCCCCTGAATTCATCGAGGTGATAGCCCCCTGGTGGGCTAAAAGGAAACTACACCCAATAACCAAAGATGATGGATTAGTCAACAGCAGTGGTGGTTGAAAGAAGAGTAACGCAGCTTAAAACACTTTTCTCGGGGAACTAAAAACTTAAGGTGGAGGTTCTTAAAGAAAAGTTATTGAGAGCCTTGCGATGCAAAATGTCTACTCTTGACACTAAATTGATACAGCATTATTGAAGGCTTAAAGGTATACAGAAAGGTCAACGAAAATAAGCTCTCTCTCTCTCTCTCTCTCTCCTCTCTCTCTCTCTCTCTCCTCTCTCTCTCTCTCTCTCTCTGATAAATGTGTTTATAATATTACTTTCACACGTCCATATTTATGTATATGCCCATAAATACTATATTTCCTTAATTGAAAAATTATAGTCGTATTCATAAACCTTATATTGTAAGCACGGGTGAATAACAGTAAATGAAAGATAAAATCATTTAATTCTATTACCTGACGTGACAAGCATGATAAAACAAAATTAGTATACTTTCTTTATGAGATAAGCCATAAAGATGCTACAAAAATAATACATTCAGTTGATAGTCTTTTCATTAAAAAATTCTCATTAAATCCATTCCTTTTTTAGGAAAAGAAAAATGTAAAAAGGAATTATTCCCATTCGGGAGATCTATTATACCTCATGAACAATGGTGAATAATAATCCTCAGAAACTTGATGTCCTTCCCAAGAGTCAAACTCATGTCTTTCACATCCCACGTAATTATCGAAATGGTTCTTTATTCCACTCCCTTAACGTAGATAATATAATATTCCTCAATTCAAATCATTTAGAAAGTTAATGAACATATGAGAATACCAGAGGGGAGGTTTCGAGGAGACGGTTCCATTTCGGGTTTTTGAAATTCATTCTTCTCACGCAATTATCAAATCGGTATTTTCCATTAAAATATCTATAGGTGGAGCTAAAGTCCGATCGTCACTAATGGATGGAGTATTCGGTATCATAATGGTAATGAGGGAGTGCTCGAGTAATAGATGACAAAGTTCCATTACATAATCACTTTTGCCAATTTTCTTCAGTGGAGTAAAATCATTTCTAATTTATTAGCTTCGTTGAGAGATTTTAGAAAATTTTACAAAGAAGGAAAACTGTTCGTTGGCAAAAGTATTAAATCATTCCATTATTGAAGCATAATTACATCAGTAATAGGGAGAGTGTCTTTGAGGTATGGATTGAATTTTGCACGAGTCCACGTGCTAGAGCACTATGAGGAAAAGCACTCTTGCTCACCCTCTCCTGAAGAAGGTTGATGAGCAGCCTTACTCTTTCCTATGCGAGAAAGGAGTTAATCACAAGGAGGCAAAGGCTTGGCTGTTACTACGCACAGGAAGAAAAGCAGGTTCTCCTTCATGAGACCGAAATCCAAGGACCAGGACCCAAAGGACCTGGCCACACAAAACAGCGAAAGTTTTTCTGTGTCCTACAAACACGGTGGAAAGGAGTGGGAGGTGTGAGCAGCCATCTGCCCCACTCATCATCTAGCTCTGAAAAGCTATGCTCCACAGAGCTGGAGCGAGACATCAATGAATCAAGCACACGCTTGGGAAACTTGTGGAAGACCACTTGGGAGACGAGTGCCTTACTCGCACACAAGACTGACACTCATCATCTAGAGGAGGAGCAGCGTGCAATAAAATCTTTGAACTCAACATGTTGACTGACCTCAGGCTGGGGCAGGTATCATAAGCGACGTGCTGAGAAACGTAACAAAACTAGTTACCAAGCTCAGCCCAAGGGGATCCCCAAACGGGTAACCCCAAGGGGTACTCATCTGCAACTACTCACACTCATACGCCGAAACCGATTGAACAAAAGGTGGGCGAGCAGAAGCTGAGGTTGCTATGGGTAGTGGCACGAGAGACACCTTTAGTGCGTGATCTCCAGATTCTCTAATGGGTAGACCAAGTTAAACCCTGGGGGCAGGTGTGAGCTTCCTCTGTACCCCTATCCAAAGAACCTCAAGTAGCCATTACTTGCAAGGGAACTCATGAGACCAAAGGAGAGTCACAGCATTGCCAGAGAGACTACCCTACAGCAAGGTTGTCCGAGTCAAAAGGTCACCACTCTTACTTGACCGTTCCCCAGAGGAGACCAATCGAGCAGAGTCAGAGTGACTTAAACAAGCAGACGGAATAAGACGGCGAGGTTTATTCACCTTGCAGGATGAACTTGAAGGAAAAGAGTCCCTCTTGACCTTATTCTTCAGCCGGCCACCAAACTTAAGCCGCTGGGAGGATGGCCACTCCCTACACACATTTCAAGGAGCAACTGCTTACAGAAATGACCCCTACACGCAGGACAAAGGACATGAAGATTCATCACAATGGCTGATATGAAGGTGTCGCATCAGCGCTCTTCTATGCCAAATCAAACCTGTATGGTGGAAGTTACAATTAACCTGAAAGTAATAAAAACAAATCTTTTAAGGTTTAGGCCAATTTGTATCTAATCGCTGAAACGAGAAAATAAGAGTTAACAGGAGAGAAAGACAGCATGTCCATTGTCCAGCGAGCCAAAATAAAACAGGGCATCAAATTACCGGTGCGAGTGTGAGCTAGGTGGTAAGTATAACCCCCTTAACTAGCGGTTGATAGTTATACTTCACAAGTCTTTTGGCTAGTTTTCAGCTGTCGCTGAGATAATATCTATTGTAAAGAGCGAAAGAGTTTGTATACAGTACCGGAACAAATTTGATATTAGGATATGTGTGAAGTGTTTTGTGTTAAAGATTGTTTAAAGAATAATAATGTGTAAATGATGAATTTCACTTATATCGAGTGTTAACAAAGAGGAAAGTGAAAAAAATTATCTAGCTCTCCACAACGGGTATGGAAAAGCATGTACAGGGAGAGATAAAACTCTTGGAAAGATAACTGCTAAATATTAGACTAAATAAAGTAGACAAATCTTACACCCAGAGAGCAAGTAATAAACCTTCAATCTAAGTTCCTAGTTTTGGATCCAGTGCCTGCTCCAAAATAAGGTTGGTCCTAAATGGGAATGAACCCTTGTTCCCTTACATTGCGGCTATGGCCGGTTATTCTAAAAATTTCCAGTTGTTTGGCCTCTTAAGCATAGAACTGCGGCGGCATAAGTAGCCCAATTCGTCTTGGATGCTGTGTGGAATTTTGGATCTATAGAATCCCGATTATTGACCAAAAGCAGGAATTTGTTAGCGAGGTAAATAACATACTTTGCAAAGAGTTTCAATAAATATTGCTTAATCCTACCACTCCCAAGCAAATGGATTGTAAGGATGATTTATATTGATGCTTAAGGAAGCTCTTACTAACTATGTCAATGATAAGCCAAATGACGATTGATTGATTGATTGATTTAAAGTTTTCAGGCGTGATCTCCAGATTCTCTAATGGGTAGACCAAGTTAAAGGTCATTGACGCCGGCCAAATGACGAGAATTTACACATGTAAAGAATACTGTTCGGATATCTCACTTCTGTCCACCCCAACACTAATGTTACCTCCCCCACCCTTTACTGCAATGTTCAAGAGAGATCCAATACACCCTACCGTCTCAGAGAGTGGAGTCAAATGAGACTGGTGGAGCAAGAGCATAAGAGGATTTTAGCCTTTGTGTGTCACAAGATGCAATTAACATCCAATTTTTCTACTACCTTTTCTGCCACTGGACATATTCTACGTTCAGTAATTGGCAGTTTCTTTTCATTATAAATCAAAGGAATGGAAATTCATTCAGCTATATGATAATAAATATTGCAAATTCCTATCTCACAGTGTTTGTGTTAAAATGAAGTTAGGAAAAATAACCTAGAAAAAGGCCAGGAGCATGAGTGCCAAATCATTTGGTTGAGGGGTTGGCAATCAAAAGGGCTAGAGATGACATAAGGATTAGTGTCAGAAAAGAACACTGAAGAAAAGATTACAATGAATATAGCTCAAATTAGACAAAAAGAGCTAGAAGTATAAGTAAAGTCCCAAATCGTGTTGCGAAACCCCGACGGGAATCGCGGTCACAATCCCCCTGGAGCTCGCGCGATGGTAAATTAATGGTTCGTGGCCGAATGTGGAAGCGCCCGTGCGCGGGCACGCAGGAGCGCAGACGAAAGTGCGTGAGGGAGCGCAGAAGGAGGGCGAGTGTGCTAGGAAGGGTGAGAGCTGGTGGTCGGAATCCGATAGTTCACAGGCGAGCGATGACCCGTAGGCAAGCAATGGCTACTGCAGGAATCGAGCCGGCGCTCGCGCGATGGAACACCGTCGGTTCGCGCGATGGAACACCGTCGGTTCGCGCGATGGAACACCGTCGGTTCGCGCGATGGAACACCGTCGGTTCGCGCGATGGAACACCGTCGGTTCGCGCGATGGAACACCGTCGGTTCGCGCGATGGAACACCGTCGGTTCGCGCGATGGAACACCGTCGGTTCGCGCGATGGAACACCGTCGGTTCGCGCGATGGAACACCGTCGGTTCGCGCGATGGAACACCGTCGGTTCGCGCGATGGAACACCGTCGGTTCGCGCAATGGAACACCGTCGGTTCGCGCACAGGCGAACATTGGAGCGCATGCGCGTGGGCGTGCGGTTGCGCGGGCACGTGGGCGCGCGGGCGAGCGCAGGCGGTCGGGAGATCGATGGCGCGTAGGCGGGCAATGGCGCGTAGGCGGGCAATGGCGCGTAGGCGGGCAATGGCGCGTAGGCGAGCAATGGCGCGTAGGCGGGCGATGGCGCGTTGACGAGCGATGGCGCGTCTTGGCGAGCGATGGCCCGTCGGCAAGCGATGGCGCGTCGGCAAGCGATGGCGCGTCGGCAAGCGATGGCGCGTCGGCAAGCGATGGCGCGTCGGCAAGCGATGGCGCGTCGGCAAGCGATGGCGCTTTGGCAAGCGACGGCGCGTTGGCGAGCGGTGGTGCGTTAACAAAACGCTAGCGCGCAGGCGAAGAATCGCGCAGGCGCATAGGAGATCGCTGACGCGTACGAAACTAGGGATGGTTAGCGCGCATCGCGCTAATCAGAAGGCGCGCAGGTACATCAGGAAAGTGAGCGCTGATGCGAGCTGTCAATCAGGCGATCCTGGACGGTCAGGAAAAACCGTTGGCGCCCATTGGTGCGTGGCAGGAAAGGGCGCGCAGATGTGCGCTGGCGATTGAAGAAAGTTGGCGCACAGAAGGACAGAAGTAAAGGTGAGCGCTGGCGAGCAGGAGGAAGATCTAAGGCAAGACTCAGCTACCGGAGATCGTAGTCCACAGCAGGCGAGCGCTAGATCGCTACTGATGGTGTCCAGGGGACCTGTAACGCGTGGAAGATCGATGGCGATTGTTGACGCGCAGGAGATCGCTGACGAGCAGGCGAACGTTGATGCGTCTGTGGTCGCTGGCGAGCAGAAGGGCGACGCGTGGAATCCTGTGCGTACAGTAGCTTAGAAGCTCGCGTTGCTGCGCTGGAGCAGGCTGACGAGCCGGATCGCGAGGGCGAGGAGAAGAAGAGTCCTTGTCCAAGACCTGAACTGAAGTTCTAGGTTGCGCGGGCGAACGTAGGCGCACAGGGCGCGTATCAGGAACTGGAAGCGCAGGTGCGCTCTGACGGGCAGGAGATCTAGAGCGCTCAGGAGACCGATGGCACGCAGGGCGCACATCACGAACAGCAGGATGTTCAGAGTCCTCAGGAGAGCGCTGGCGAGCAGTGGGGCGACGATCATCAGGAGAGCGCTGACGAACAGGAGAGCGCTGGCGAACAGGAGAGCGCTAGCGATCAGGAGAGCGCTAGCGATCAGGAGAGCGCTAGCGATCAGGAAAACGCTGACGAGCAGGAGAGCGCCTGTGCGCTAACACTGGAGAAGGGCGCGCAGGGGAACCCTGACGCGCAGGGGAACCCTGACACGCAAGGGAAGCACCCACACCGTGGAATGCAACCCTTTGCCCCGAAGTGACCGTTGCCCGTTGGATGACGAGGTCAGACTGCTGTCCATCTGCACCAGGGGCGGAAGGTCAGGAAGGCGTTGGAGATCGATCCCCGGAGAGATCTAAGGAGGTAGGAGCTGCAGGCTGCATACGGAGAAGATTCAAAAAGGCGCCTCTTAGCACCCTTATAGGGAGACGGGAGGCCCTTACGACGTAGCGGATGGTGAGCCTTACGGCGAAGGCGGCCAATAGCAACAACAGCAGAAGAGTCCTCCGAAGAAGAGTCTCTACGAGTGTACTCCCTTGCGAACGAAAGAGAAACACTTCGTAGAAGAGACGGGTCAGCCAGTGATCTAAAAAGAGCAATCCTCCGAAGAGGGGCTCCTGCAGTTGCCCAGCCCCTTGAGCGTAACTGCAGGTGCGACCGCTCAGCACCAAGAGCATAGTCGCACGAAATAAAGGCAAGAGGAGAACCCCCCAAAGGGGAGAAAACTCAAGCCTGGACAGGAAAACTTCCCTCGGAAGGAAAGTCACCCACCCAAGGAAGTGAGCCTCCTGAGTGTTCTAAATTGAACTGGAGAGCTGTCAATCGTCACGGGAGTACTTCCAGGAAGCAACAGCCGAATCCCCAGGCCTCAACAAGACAGCTCACTCCGTTGTCACATTACAGAAACGAACTAGATCGGTAACTGTGAAAAATAAAAACAAAAATCATTAGTTAACATTCATTCCCCCGGGAAGACTCCGAAGAGGAATCCTGAAGGAAAAGAACACAAGAATTACACAACAGGCACGTGCCCTCACAACCACTTACACTCACGGAAGGAGAGCTGTAACCAACACAGAATTATAACAATTATAATTATGTAACTATGTAATTATGTAATTTAAAAATTAATGAACACTAAATAAAGAACGAAAACCCCGAAAGGAATCGTTCTACAAAAGCTGAAAAAATCAACAAATACAATTAGATTCATAAACTAATTGAGACAAAACGTACGGCGTAGCAACCCCACCCACACGGGAAGGAAGCTACTCAGACGTAGTAAAGGTAACGTAGTAAAGGGTGAACGACCTCAAAAGAGAGAGAGAGAGAGAAAGACCGTAGTCAAACTCGATCGCGACCCATGAAATTACACCGTGGTGGCCTAACTGCCAAGGGCTACACAGAGATATCGTACACTACACACACAAGCACGAACTCTGAAAAGGAAACTTACTGATTTCTATACTCAAATATATACATAAACACGAAAAAATGTTTACATATATATTGAGTAAAAGAAAATTAAGTGATTAAGTAAAGGCAAAACAAATAATGGCTGCCAAGCAAGGACGAAGACAGGCACGTCTGTCCATTGTCCGAGCCAAAAGTGAAGTGAGACATTTCACCGGTGTGTGAGGGAGGGAGGGGTAGCAAGCTACCCCTCCCCCTACCCCTGCTAACTAGCGCGGGGTAGGAAACCCTCGTTAAAATCTAATGGCTCGTCATTTCAGCTACGCCGAAAGTAATACCCAATGTAAATAGCGTGGTTTGTAATTCGGTTACGGAACAAATCTTATTCAATTAAAGGTGATGGAACAATGAAAAAATTATGAAATATAAATGTGAAAAACTGTGAAATAGCTACAAATTTTAAAAATGATTGGTATTTTACCTAGCTGTACAAACCCGAGCCATTTATTGCGGTTAGCTTTGGTGCAGCTTTGTTACGACCAAATTGAAGCCTTATAGTGGGTCTAGCAGCCTAGTATGGCTATCTCATGGGCTCACCATGCGCTTTGGTGTGTTGATGCTAGCGGATGTGCTCACTCGGTGTGTTCACTAGTCAGGACATGTAAGGTGGCTGAGGCTGGTAATGGAAATAAATGACTCAGGTTTATATACCTGGGAAAATGTGGATAAAAACTTTGACATTTATTACGGAGTTTTTCTTAGTAGGAAGAAGTCCCCAATGACAAGAAGGGAGTTTGTCAGACCCTTAAGCCGGAATGATCATACCTGGCTCTGATCAGAGGCGAGGAAAATAACATTGAAGCCTCACGAGACTTAAAAGCAAGCAACAGAGTTACGGCCTGACAAGAAGGTTTAATTTTGTGTAAGAACAGCCAAAATATATGATTGAAGGATTTGTATAAATTTCATCCATAGTGATGTGTTTACCTAGATATGTGTCCTATCAACGAAGATACTCCAAAGGAAGGGAGATCCAAAGGAGAGGATAAAAGTCAAGTCATTCAACTCGAATACAAGAACAAATACCTATAAGCAACTGATGTAACACAATACTAGCTGTCCTAAAGGGGCATAAGCCTTTACACCAACTGCTGGGGGCCACAAGAGGACCTAAAGAAAAGTTATCTAAGGTAGCAAGCAGTGAAGGTAGTCTGTCTCTTCCAGAACCCTGCTGTGCTACCGAGTGGTTCTTGAAGAACGCTAGGGTTGCGGCAACTCCACGAATATCATGTGCTTTGGGAGGGGCTCCAGTAGATGCTTCTCCCATAGGTTTCTAAGCTTTCAAAATTTTCTCAAGTAACCAGAAAGATATTATGATCTTGGTTAGTTTCGTACTCGCAAACAGACTGGGAATACCTGGACAGCAAGGCGTAGTCCTCTGTAAGTTAAGGCGAACTACCCTCACAGGGCATAGTAGCAAACTGTCCAAGTCATCAGTTACCTCATTGATTGATGAAAAGGAGGAGTCAAACCAAATGTCACTAATAGATGGATTTTGGGTCCTAGCTATGAATTCAGGTAAAAATGAGAATCACAGATCTCTCCAGCCCCTGGAGTATAACACAAGATATGACAGATCATGAAGGTCGCTCACCCATTTTGATGAGGCCAGTGCAAGGAGGAATACAGTCTTTAAAGTTAGGTCACAGTTCGTAGCCTTACGGAGGGGTTCATAAGGTGCCCTCTTTACGGACTTTAGAACATAACTCAAAGTTGGGGCTTTGATTTTCCAAGGTGGACAAGATTGTTCAAAAACATCTTATCAAAGCAGAGAGCTCCCACGAGCTCCCAGTCTAAACACTTGGCACAAGGTTGAGTGATATCCTTTCACTGCAAATACAGTACAGTAGTCTGCAATCAGGGAATAGTGGCCTCAAGTGCAGCAATGTCCTCTTCTACGACAACAATCACAGCGGAGGGATAACTTTGCCTAGACTGCTACAGAAGTCTTACAGAGGTATCACAAAAGTTGTTTTGCAGTCGGTCTTGAAAAGCCCTTCTCTCGGCGGAGATGCTGAATAACCTCCAGCTGTGAACAGCAAGACCATGAATTACTTCATAAAACTTTCTCACATGAGGTTGTTATAGAAGGTTTGGCCAGGCAGCAACTTGCAAGTGCTCTTGGAACTTCGATGAGTATTTCTACAGGATCCGGATACAACTCCACATGAGGCCACTTTGGTGCTACTTTAATCTTGAGACAGTCTAATCTTGTTGACTTGAAGGATTATGCAGAACGGGGAGAAAGCGTCGACATCCATCCAGTCCTAGCGGTGCTGGAATGCATCTGCTATCACATTCCTTTTCCAGGGGATGAAACAGGCTGTGAGTTGGACAGCATTCACTTGGAAAAGGAGGTGAAATACACAGCTTCCTTGCTCGTTGACATATGTCACTAGAGTCATGTTATCACTCATCCCTGACACTTGTTCCTTTTGGAAATAGGCTCCCCACCCTTGACGAGAAGCATCTGAGAACTGGGGAAAATCTGGAGTATAAACCTGTAGGGGTGTTGCAAAACAGGTTCTCCTCCTTGATCCACCAAGAGAGCTCTAGTTTTACATCTCAAGGAACTCTCAGGAGACCAGACGGAAGGTCAGATGATTGAGACCATTGGAACTTTAGCCGCCACTGAACAGAGCGAAAATGCATTCTCCTGAGAAGCTTTACCCAAAGGTGAGCTTGAAGGAAATCCTTATCAAGAAAAGTTGCTGCAATTTGCTGGAATCACATAATTCTGTCTCTAGATGGAAACACGCTAGCTCGGAGGGTGTCTATGTCCATACCAAGATACCCTAGATGACACTGGGTGGTCAAGACTCAACTTCTTGTAATTTAACCAGATCTCAAGATTGCAGAAAAAGTTGAGAAGAAGCTTTCTATGACAGACACGCTTGGCTCTTCAATCCACCAGTAATAGCCAGTAGTCCAAGTAATGCAGGAATCTAATTCTCATGGTGTGTACCCAAGAGGAGACAGAATGAAGAGACGATTAAAGACCACTGAAGCTGTCGATAGGCTAAAACATAGCACTCAAAACTGAAATATCCTTCCTTGGAAGGTAAAATACAGATACAGTACTGTACTTCACTGAAGGTTGATGGACAGCAGGAAGTTGTTCTGTTGAATGGCTTGGATGACAGTCTTGGGATTTCTCCACTATAACCGGTCTAGAGATTGAACCAGTTTAAGCGGCAAAGGTTGCCAACCTATCGTTAGTTTCTCCACTAGGAAGAGGTTATTGAAAAAATCTTGGGACCTGATGAAGACTTCTTCAATGGCATTCTTCTCCATCAACTTTATTATAGGACTTCTGTGAAAGAAAAAAAATGTCTTTCTGGGATTCCAACAAATAAAATGATGGGATCATTGGAGTCTCAGTCAGAGGAGGGTACCAGTCTAAAACCCTGAACAGAGCACTTCTACCAGCCAGGGCTCTGCCCCCATAGAACTGCCACCTTGTACAATGACATTGCAAACATCCCCCCACAGGTAGTAGGTCGTGGGACAAGCCATCCCTAACCGGCACCACAGCATACTCTGTGGAGGATTAATTTTTGTATTATTTTATTTTATTAATTTTTGTTTTTTTTGAGAGAGAGAGAGAGAGAGAGAGAGAGAGAGAGAGAGAGAGAGAGAGAGAGAGAGAGAGAGAGAGAGAGAGAGAGAGAGAGAGAGAAGAGAGAGAGAGAGAGAGAGAGAGAGAGAGAGAGAGAGAGAGAGAGAGAGAGAGAGGGGTAGTAAGTGTATCGATTGTTTGTTGTGAGAAAGACCGTTGGTATAAATGAGATTGTTTGTTTCTGTGTTTAGTTAAGTTACGGCAGTGGAGAATGTCTTGGGTGAATACTTATTTTGATTTGACTGCAGCAAGAGTCAGTTCTGTGTGAATACTGGATTTACTTCATTATTATTTTACCAGCGTGGAAGTGATTATTTATTTTCTGAGTAAGTACAGTTTAGTTTATATTTGCTTGTTGTGATTGTGAATGATAAGAACAGTTTATTATTTATTTTTGATTATAGTGCGATAGTTTAGTTAGTTAGGAGTGTTCCTAATTGTTTTTCTTTTTTATTTCTGCAGGCCGTGATTCCTCCTTGGACAGACTTACTCCTTTGGAGAGATTTTTCTGGTGTGTATTTGATTTTTGACGACCAGGCCTGTAACAGAACTTGATACGACTGCTCGGATTTATTTAATTGTTAATGACCTGGACCGAATGAACTTACGATTGATGATGATGATGATGATGATGATGATGATGATGATGATGATGATGATCTTGACACCCGTGACCCAAGGAATTAAGGCCGTTATGGCAAATTAAGAGAATCTCCTGTTTCTCATATAGTGGTGTTGTGCCAATAAAGACAGTTTGGCTCGGTGAATGATTACCAAAGTGGTTTTTTTTTTTTTTTTTTTTTTTTGTGACTATTATCGAGCAAAATTGCTAGTAAATACACGCAATACTACTGCATGTTTTGTTTGCAAGATTTGGGTTATGGTGATTAGGTTGTCTGGGCTTAGTATTAAGGTTTTGAGATTATTTTTTTGGTTATTTGAATGTTTTTAGTATCAAGTGATTGTTTTAGTTTTAAGAAATATAGTAATAAGGTTATGTTTTGTTTTTATGTCCTTTTTGTCCAAGAGTCCCGCTGCTGATAACATAAGGGGAAAGTTTGTATTGAGGAGCCATTGGTCGGTTTAGAGTGATTCTAAACAGTACTCTTTCTGGAGGAAGGATAGCCTTTGCGCCGATAGGAGGACGAGGGTTCTCCCAGTTTCTTGAACTTTTGCAAGTGGTCTGGCTCTGGCATAATATGATGCTGTTGGGAAGCCTGTTCAAGTGGAGAAAGTCAAGGCATAGTTGGGGGAGGAGTAGAGACGCAGGCTGCGGCTGCTCTCCTGAAAAAGGTAGCTTGACTGGACTTCTCCCACTTCTTTACTGCTGTGGCTACTTCTGCAGGCAGGAATAAGGTCATGTAATTGGTGACATTGATATTCCTAAGGGCCAATGTATGCCTCAGGAGACCAGAAGGAAGGTCATATGATTGAGACCATTGGAACTTTAGCGGCCACTAAACAGAGCAAAAATGCATTCTCCTGAGAAGCTTTGTCCAAAGGTGAGCTTGAAGGAAATCCTTATCAAGGAAAGTTGCTGCAATTTGCTGGAATCACATAATTCTGTCTCTAGATGGAAACACGCTGGCTTGGAGGGTGTCTATGTCCATACCAAGATACCCTAGACGATACTGGGTGGTCAAGACTCAACTTCTTGTAATTTAACCAGATCCCAAGATTGCAGAAAAAGTTGAGAAGAAGCTCCCTATGACAGAGACACTTGGCTCTTCAATCCACCAGTAACAGCCAGTAGTCCAAGTAATGCAGGAATCTAATTCTCATGGTGTGTACCCAAGAGGAGACAGAGTGAAGAGACCATTAAAGACCACTGAAGCTGTCGATAGGCTAAAACATAGCACTCAAAAACTGAAATATCCTTCCTTGGTAGGTAAAATACAGATACAGTACTGTACTTCATTGAAGGTTGATGGACAGCAGGAAGTTGTTCTGTTAAATGGCTTGGATGAGTCTTGGGATTTCTCCGTTATAACCGGTCTGGAGATTGAACCAGTTTAAGCGGCAAATGTTGCCCACCTATCGTTAGTTTCTCCACTAGGAGGTTATTGAATAAATCTTGGGACCTGATGAAGACTTTTTCAATGGCATTCTTCTCCATCATCTTTATTATAGTACTTCTGTGAAAAAAATGTCTTTCTGGGATCCCAACAAATAAAATGATGGGATCATTGGAGTCTCAGTCAGAGGAGGGTACCAGTCTGAAACCCTGAACAGAGCACTTCTACCAGCTAGGGCTCTGCCCCCATAGAACTGCCACCTTGTACAATGACATTGCAAACATCCCCCCACAGGTAGTAGGTCGTGGGACAAGCCATCCCTAACCGGCACCACAACATACTCTGTGGAGGATTAATTTTAGTTTTATTTTTATTTTTTTATGTCTTGGGTGAATTCTTATTTTGATTTGACTGCAGCAAGAGTCAGTTCTGTGTGAATACTGGATTTACTTCATTATTATTTTACCAGCGTGGAAGTGATTATTTATTTTCTGAGTAAGTACAGTTTAGTTTATATTTGCTTGTTGTGATTGTCAATGATAGGAACAGTTTATTATTTATTTTTTATTATAGTGCGATAGTTTAGTTAGTTAGGAGTGTTCCTAAGTGTTTTTCTTTTTTATTTCTGCAGGCCGTGATTCCTCCTTGGACAGACTTACTCCTTTGGAGAGATTTTTCTGATGTGTATTTGATTTTTGACGACCAGGCCTGTAACAGAACTTGATACGACTGCTCGGATTTATTTAATTGTTAATGACCTGGACCGAATGAACTTGCGATTGATGATGATGATGATGATCTTGACACCCGTGACTCAAGGAGTTGAGTCCGTTATGGCAAATTAAGAGAATCTCCTGTTTCTCATATAGTGGTGTTGTGCCAATACAGACAGTTTGGCTCGGTGAATGATTACCAAAGTGTTTTTTTTTTTTTTTTTTTTTTTTTTTTTTGTGTGACTATTATCGAGCAAAATTGCTAGTAAATACACGCAATAATACTGCATGTTTTGTTTGGAAGATTTGGGTTATGGTGATTGGGTTGTCTGGGCATAGTATTAAGGTTTTGAGATCATTTTTTTGGTTATTTGAATGTTTTTAGTATCAAGTGTTTGTTTTAGTTTTAATAAATATAGTTATAAGGTTATGTTTTGTTTTTATGTCCTTTTTGTCCAAGAGTCCCGCTGCTGATAACGTAAGGGGAAAATTTGTATTGAGGAGCCATTGGTTTGTTCAGAGTGATTCAAGGGTATGGGGCTTGTTCTTGCAACATCCCACCACAACTCTACAGTACTCTTTCTGGAGGAAGGATAGCCTTTGCGCCGATAAGAGGACGAGGGTTCTCCCAGTTTCTTGAACTTTTGCAAGTGGTCTGGCTCTGGCATAAGATGATGCTGTTGGGAAGCCTGTTCAAGTGGAGAAAGTCAAGGCATAGTTTGGGGAGGAGTACAGATGCAGGCTGCGGCTGCTCTCCTGAAAAAGGTAGCTTGACTGGACTTCTCCCACTTCTTTACTGCTGTGGCTACTTCTGCAGGCAGGAATAAGGTCATGTAATTGGTGATATTGATATTCCTAAGGGCCAATGTATGCCTCAGGAGACCAGACAGGTCAGATGATTGAGACCACTGGAACTTTAGCGGCCACTGAACAGAGCGAAAATCCATTCTCCCGAGAAGCTTTGTCCAAAGGTGAGCTTGAAGAAAATCCTTACCAAGGAAAGTTGCTGCAATTTGCTGGAATAACACAATTCTGTCTCTAGATGGAAACACGCTGGCTCGGAGGGTGTCTATGTCCATACCAAGATACCCTAGACGACACTGGGTGGTCAAGACTCAACTTCTTGTAATTTAACCAGATACCAAGATTGCAGAAAAAGTTGAGAAGCAGCTCCCTATGACAGAGACGCTTGGCTCTTCAATCCACCAGTAATAGCCCATAGTCCAAGTAATGCAGGAATCTAACTCTCATGGTGTGTACCCAAGAGGAGACAGCATGAAGAGACAAATAAAGACCACTGAAGCTGTCAATAGGCCAAAACATAGCACTCAAAACTGAAATATCCTTCTTTGGAAGGTTAAATACAGATACAGTACTGTACTTCATTGAAGGTTGATGGACAGAAGGAAGTTGTTCTGTTGAATGGCTTGGATGACAGTCTTGGGATTTCTCCATTATAACCGGTCTGGAGATTGAACCAGTTTAAGCGGCAAAGGTTGCCAACCTATCGTTAGTTTCTCCACTAGGAAGAGGTTATTGAAAAAATCTTGAGACCTGATGAAGACTTCTTCAATGGTATTCTTCTCCATCATCTTCATTATAGCACTTCTGTGAAAAAAAATGTCTTTCTGGGATCCCAACAAATAAAATGATGGGATCATTGGAGTCTGAGTCAGAGGAGGGTAACAGTCTGAAACCCTGAACAGAGCACTTCTACCAGCTAGGGCTATGCCCCATAGAACTGCCACCTTGTACAATGACATTGCAAACATCCCCCCACAGGTAGTAGGTCGTGGGACAAGCCATCCCTAACCGGCACCACAACATACTCTGTGGAGAATTAATTTTTATTTTTTTTGTTTGCCAAATCGAGAGAGAGAGAGAGAGAGAGAGAGAGAGAGAGAGAGAGAGAGAGAGAGAGAGAGAGAGAGAGAGAGAGAGAGAGAGTAGTTAGTGTATCGATTGTTTGTTGTGGGAAAGACTGTTGGTATAAATGAGATTGTTTGTTTATGTTTTTAGTTACAGTAGGTTACGGCAGTGGTGAATGTCTTGGGTGGAGATTCTTAAAAGCTTTTGAATCGGTTGGATCGGGAAGCCTCGGTGCTGTAAACACCTATTTTTGCGTAGCTAAATAGTGTTACAGTATTTCGGTTCCCTTCGCTGATTTCAGTAGCTGTTATCAGCTGACTGCTATTCAATTAGAGACATGGATAGTGATGTGAATATCAAGGATCATGGGTCGGAGTCACCAGTTTCCCATATCACTCATCATCGCTTGGAAGTCGATGGATTGGACATTCAAATGGAGGAGGAGAGCCAGTTTTCGACACCGAAAAACATTGAGGATCCCAGGTCAAAGCGCAAAACACATGCCGATCTGGATGATGATAATACTGATAAGTTAAATACTTCGGTCGACGAGATAGGTATCCAAAAGAAGCGATCAAAGGTAGGGCAGGACCAACTACATTTCATCCCAGTAAGCCCAAATAAAAAAAACCGTTCCACCTCTCATTCATGTAAGTCAGAAACCCATAAAGTAGTAATAATTAAATTCCTAGATAACTTTACGACGACGAACCCTTTGACGGTCACAAAAATACTAAATGCATCTATTTTTGGGAAATATGTCCTCCAACATAGTGTTAGAAGTTTAGGCAAAGGATCCAGTTTTAGAATGGAGGTATGTGACTATCATAGTTGTGGCAAAATGCCTTCCCTGGATTTAATTAAGGAGCTTGGCACCCATCCTGTAAGATGTTGGTATCCAGCAGATATGGAAGCAAGGAGGTTTGGGACTTTTGGCCCTATTGAGAAGGACATCGAGATTGAAACGATCATAGAGGCTTTGGTGGTTGTGGAAGGAGCCTGTGATAATAAAAGCTTATCTGTGAAGAGATTGGTAGACAGGAGCGGGTTTTATACCAGGTATATAATTATTGGAGCTGCAGAGTCCCTTCCAAAAAGAGTCGCATTGGGACACTTCACCTACACGGTATATGATTATGTAAAACCCCCGTTAAGATGTTATAATTGTCATTTATTCGGCCATGGCACTTTAACAAGTAATAAAACAATGAAGCGCTGCGTTTGCTGTGGTATGTTCCATGAAAATGTAAATACTTGTCAGAAAGGCTATCACTGTGTTTTCTGTGGGGGTAACCACAAGTTCACTTCCCAGGTATGCTCTATATTAATATAAGGGCAAATGAAATCGAATCCAAAAAACGAACAGGTAATTTGTCAATTAGGGAAGCAAATATGAAGATTAGGGAGCTAAATGGCAGAGCACAGAAATTTTCTCGTAGTGGTCGTTCAGTAACCAGTATTTCAAAGCCAGCTGCAGGACAGAAGGCACAGGTCCGTAGTATCCCTTTTGATCCAGATGTGCATAAAGCAGGTGATGTTATAGGAAATGTTGCTTCGGGTTCTAGGCCTAATCAAGTACAGTTGACTCCAGATAAAGGTATTAATACAGCCTATAGGGATGGCCGTAGGGATTCTCAGGGCTTTGACCCTCAGTCTATTACTTGGCCTAGGCTACAAGCCAGGCAACGGGAGGTTTCTCCAGTATCCAGTCCTCCTGCACAGCCAGCTGAGCGAGCCGACCATCCTGATCCAAAGTCGTATAAGGTTGATCCTTTTCGACAAACCACATCCTATTTCTCCTCCAGAGCATATAGAGAAAATGCAAATAAAATAGAGTCAGATGAGGAAGACCTCACAACCCTTTTATCTATTCTTGCAGAGTGTTATTGTCTTTTTAATAAGGGCAAATCCTTTATTGAGAACCTTCCCGATTTTAGCAAGCTTCTCCGTCCTTTATGTCGTATCCTTAAGGTAGTATTAGTTAGATAATGGATCCCAATCAAACTTGTATCATTTACTGGAATGTGCGTAGCCTAATTTCAAATTTATCAGAATTTAAGAATATGCTATATGACCGTAACCCGCACATAGTAGGTTTAAGTGAAACTTGGCTGACTCTTAGAGTAACCCCAGTCTTTCAGGGTTATACATTGATTAGGAGGGATAAAGGAAGAGGGGGAGGTGTTGGTTTTTTTATTAGAAAAGATTTGAAATTTTCTATCCTTGATTTGGGTGATTTTCCAGAGGGGAGTCTGGAAGTGATAGGTGTTAAGGTTGGATTTTCCTTTGGCTGGGGGGACATTTTAATGTGCTACAACTCCTTCAAGTCTGGTAATTGTTTTACCAGTCAAGAATTAGATTACTATTTTGATCTGTTGGAAACACCAGCCTTGGTAATGGGTGACTTTAATGCCCATCACACTTATTGGGATCCCCATTTGACAGACAGATTAGTGAATAGAGCTGGCAGAGTTATTTTTAATTCACTCTTATCCCATAACTTAACTTTGATGCTTCCCCCAGGTCTTCGCACTCGTATTGACCCATATAGAGGTGATGAATCTACTCTGGATTTGTGTTTAGGTTCTGGGTGGTTTACCTCACCATCAGTTATATCTACTGAAGTTAGTATTGGTAGTGATCATTTGCCAGTTATGATTAGGTTTGAGAGGTTGCCTATCATACAGGTATACCATCGTCCCAGGTGGTCCTTTAAAGGTGTAGAGTCAAAGTGGCATAATTACAAACAGTTAGTTATCCATCAAGATAATTCATTGTATTCCATTGATGAAGAATCAGACAGTATTACAAATAAAATTTTGGTAGCTGGGAAAAATTGTTTTAAGTTGGGGTCTGGGAAATTTGGTTCCAAACCACGGAAGCCTTGGTGGAATGAGGAATGCTCAAGGGCAGTGGCAATTAAGAGAAGGGCGTACAATAAATGGAAACGGTGCCCTATTAGACAAGCTCAGCTGGAGTACAGACGTCTAGAAGCAAAGGCTAAAAAAATCATCCGCAAAAGCAAGAGATTAAGTTTCCATAGTTTTTGCAGTCAGTTGAATTTTGCCTCAAACACTGCAGTAGCTTGGAATTTTATTAGAAGTATTGTAGGGGTAGGTGTGACCCAGTCCTTCCCTTTGTCTCGGGATGGAGTACTCCTTATTGATGGTTTAGCTAAAGCAGAAGTCTTTGCCTCCTTTTTCACCACCATTATGAGTACGGCGAGGACCATACAAAATGAACAGGTTTTGCAATCTTTTGTGTCTTCTTGTTTGCTTGAACAGTCGAATGATGAAGTAAATAAAGTCTTTACTTTGGAGGAGCTCAATAGCCAGTTGGGTCGTTTACGGAAGGGAAAAGCAGTAGGGAGGGATCTGGTGGCCAATGAACTGCTCACACATCTTCCAGGGGAGAGTCTTGAAGTAGTGTTGAAATTGTTTAACCGGGGATGGTTTGAGGGTTACTACCCATTGCAGTGGAAGTTGCAACATATTCTTCCAGTTTTAAGCCAGATAAAGATCCTTCTCTTCCATCTTCATGTAGACCGATATCTCTGATTTCATGTTTTGGTAAGCTGATGGAGCGTATGGTACATGCAAGACTCAGTTGGTAGCTGGAAAGCAATTCTCTTTTACCGTCTAACCAGTGTGGTTTTCGCAAAGGTCGAAGCACTCTGGATAATATTGCTCAACTAGAGCATGAGGTCTACAAGGGGTTTAAGGAAAATAAGGTGTCCTTGGTCCTGTTTTTTGATTTGTCAAAGGCATTTGACAATGCCTCTCACTTGTGTGTATTATACAAAATTTGTATGTTAGGCCTAAGGGGGAATAGTTTGAGGTGGCTGTCATCATTTTTTCAAGATTTTTTCTTCCAGGTTTTGATAGGGAGGGATATATTTTCCAAGTATCCTGTAAAAACAGGAGTGCCACAGGGCTCTGTCCTCAGCCCTTTGTTATTCACAGTCTTGTTGTATGACATTCCTCATTTTCCAGGTGTGAGGACGCTTATCCAAGCAGACGACATCACTTTTCAAGTGTCAGGGTGTTCTGTTTTGGATGCTCAGCTGAAATTGCAGAAGGCTGTAGACTCATTTCTAGTTTGGACTATTCAATGGGGTCTGAATATAAAACCCTCAAAGTCTAGGTTGATGTGTTTCACTCGGAAAAGGGTAAACTGCATACCAGAGATTCGGTTGGAGAACTCGGTCATACCCTTTGTTACAAAGCATCCTTTCCTGGGTATGGTTCTTGATGGTCCACAGTTGATTTGGAAACATCATGTAGAATACCTTCGTCTAAACTGTTTAAAGCGTTTAGATGTTATGAGGCGTATAGCATATACTTCTTGGGGAGGAAATCATCAAAGTTTGTTTATTTTCTATAAGTCATTTATTAGGAGTAAGATGGACTATGGGGACATAGGAGTGTTTTAGAAGTAGAGCCATACACTAAGTAGATTGGATGTTATTCAGTCAACAGCATTACGATTGATCTCTGGTGCCTTCCGCTCGTCCCCAATCTTATTGCTTCATTGTGAGGTAAACTGTCTCCCCTTATCGTATTGGCGTCAACTCAAACTGATGGTGTGGTATACGAAAATATGTAATAGTAGTTTGGATCATCCATTATTCCAATGTTTATCACATGATTATGCAGCCATCCACAGTAAAAACTGGACCGCGGGGAGACAGGTTCCAACTGTGGTTCGAGCATCTTATGCTTTGAGTTCTTTGCACTTCCCATGTGGCTCTTATTCCCCTCTACCTGACATTTCTCCCTTACCACCCTGGTTTCCTATGAGTGAATATTTGTCTTCAGATTTTCCAGTTGCAGCCAAGCAAGAGGGTCATTTAGTCGTAAGTTCCTTCAACAAACTGTGTGATGAGGAATATAATGGATATGTGCACATATATACAGATGGTTCATTATCTGAATCCCAATCTTCCTGCACGGCAGCGATATCGATTCCTACAATAGAATTTCATGCTGCTTGGAAAATCTCATCTGTAAACATAGTTACAGCTGAACTTTTTGGTCTTATGAAGGCTTTGAGGTTTGTTTTAGAGTTTCTTTATAATTCGAAAGTAGTTATTTTTACGGATTTAAAGGTTTCTTTAGATTTAATTCGTTGTTATGCAGTTGGTTTTCGATCGTTGGTGGATCCTATTTGTTGCAGTCTAAAGTCATTGAAAGAGAAAAATATTGTAGTGAAACTTCAGTGGGTTCCAAGTCATAGTGGTGTTCCGGGATATGAACTTGTGGACTCAATTGCAAAAGGGGCTCATTCATTTGTTAACATAGTAAATCCTGTACATATTCCAGTTTCAGAACATATCACAGCTTATCGTAGGGCTGTATGGGAGAAGTGGAGATTGGATAGAGAGGTGGAATTTCAATTCTCTCAGCTTGGCCCATATAGAAGATCAAATTTGTTGACAGCTCTAACAACGTCATTGGCATCAAGGAAGCTAAACTCTGCAATTCTTCGACTTCGTGTTAGACGCTTAAGACTGAAAGCCCATCTACATCGCCTTTCCCTTGAGGATTCACCTTTTTGCTCTTGTAGTGAAATAGAGGATGTAAGGCACATTATACTACACTGCCCTCGATATTTTACATCCAGAGTGTTTCCGAGACATTCTCTGTTTCGGATTGGTGACCATTTTCAGCTAGATAGGATCCTGGGGGCTGACTCTGAAACTCCACATGTATTGAAGAAGATCTACCGTCATCTAGCAGTCTTCCTGAAGTCCTTGGGCCTCCTCAAAACTCTATGATTTGTTACAAAGTAAAATATGAGAGGGATAGCACTATGGTTGCCTGATAGGTGACGTGTGCTAATACATTAAGAAAGAAGAAGAAGAATATCTTGGGTGAATGCTTATTTTGATTTGACTGCAGCAAGAGTCAGTTCTGCGTGAATGCTGGATTTACTTCATTATTATTTTACCAGCATGGAAGTGATTATTTATTTTCTGAGTAAGTACAGTTTAGTTTATATTTGCTTGTCGTGATTGTGAATGATAGGAACAGTTTATTATTTATCTTTGATTATAGTGTGATAGTTTAGTTAGTTAGGAGTGTTCGTAAGTGTTCTTCTTTTTTATTTCTGCAGGCCGTGATTCCTCCTTGGACAGACTTACTCTTTTGGAGAGATTTTTCTGATGTGTATTTGATTGTTGACGACCAGGCCTGTAACAGAACTTGATACGACTGCTCGGATTTATTCAATTGTTAATGACCTGGACCGAACGAACATGCGATTGATGATGATGATGATGATCTTGACACCCGTGACCCAAGGAGTTAAGGCCGTTATGGCAAATTAAGAGAATCTCCTGTTTCTCATATAGTGGTGTTGTGCCAATAAAGACATTTTGGCTCGGTGAATGATTACCAAAGTGTTTTTTTTTTTTGTTTTTTTTTTTGTGACTTATCGTGCAAAAGTGCTACTAAATACACGCAATACTACTGTATGTTTTGTTTTGAAGATTTGGGTTATGGTGATTTGGTTGTCTGGGCTTATTATTAAAGTTTTGAGATTATTTTTTTGGTTATTTGAATGTTTTTAGTATCAAGTGTTTGTTTTAGTTTTAAGAAATATAGTTATAAGGTTATATTTTGTTTTTATGTCCTTTTGGTCCAAGAGTCCCGCTGCTGATAACGTAAGGGGAAAGTTTGTATTGAGGAGCCATTGGTCTGTTTAGAGTGATTCAAGGGTATGAGGCTTGTTCTTCCAATATCCCGCCACAACTCTACAGTACTCTTTCTGGAGGAAGGATAGCCTTTGCGCCGATAGGAGGACGAGGGCTCTCCCAGTTTCTTGAACTTTTGCAAGTGGTCTGGCTCTGGCATAAGATGATGCTGTTGGAAAGCCTGTTCAAGTGGAGAAAGTCAAGGCATAGTTGGGGGAGGAGTAGAGATGTAGGCTGCGGCTGCTCTCCTGAAAAAGGTAGCTTGACTGGACTTCTCCCACTTCTTTACTGCTGTGGCTACTTCTGCAGGCAGGAATAAGGTCATGTAATTGGTGACATTGGTATTCCTTAGGGCCAATGTATGCCTGGAAGCCATATTTAAGGCAAACTTAGAAGTGACAATGTCCCTTCTTTTGAGGACACAATTTCCCCAGGTGAATGCACACTGGTGAAAGATTTACTCAAGAGCATTCGCTCCAGAGCAAGCAAGTTCCTCATACTTTTTACGAACATCAGCATATGACATATTCTCTGAAAAAGAGTAGAAGCACACTGCCCTTGAGCAGTAGTCAAGCCAGGAGCAGGCCTGAACACCTAACATAGCCACAGAGTCCAGATTCTGCAACTAAGAAGCAGAAAAGGCAGCTGTTTATTGATCAAAGCAATCACTAGACATCCCCAGTGTCAGGGAAGTTACATCCGAATCAATTAGCAGGGGATTTGGATGTGCTCCCGTAGGAACACAAAACTTCCTTTGACAGGAGAGAACAGGAGGAAGCAATCTTGATGACCAGACTGATCGAAGGAAATTTTTAGCTTGACTAGAGAGAGGATTGTCAAACCTGTGTTGGGCATTTTTGGGCTTAGGCCATGTCGTATTGATGGAAGTTTCTTCATTAGTACCTTCCTAGGTATATTTGACTACAGTGATATATCCCAGAGAATTTATCAAAGGTATCCAGAATTCTAACTCCTGGAGCGAATATCCCTTAAAATTTAAAAAGGGATATCGCGTAATATCAGAGGACGTATTCTTGACACGTCTCATAGCTATCTACACCCCTAATAGTGCTTTCGCTTCGAGGGGAAAAAGTGGCAAGAATATAGGAGAGTCGTTAAAAAGGCGACGCTCCTACCGTACTGTAAATAGTGCGCCAAATTGCCACCGCGCGGCACCACCAAGCCATTCTTTCTGACGTAGCTTTGTTGACCGGTGTTATCCCGTTTTATCTCTTGCTATTTTGGAGTTTATTTGTCGCTATGATGTCTTCACCAGCCTCATCTGCTTCTGGAAAGTTAAGTAATATCTTTGAATTGTGCAAATGTAAGCTCTTGCCAGTTTTGCTTTTCGATTGAGATCGTATTTAACGTAACAAGAGCTGTTGCCAGCCGGCTGGCGTCATGGATGCGGTCATTCTTTCTTGTACATTTAGTTAGCCAGAACGACTTTCCCAGCATTATTTGTTTTAATAACTTTAGCTATTTAGAAATTTAGCTAGGGATTTTTATATTATGTCATTGTTGTCGTGGATTTGGCAATTTACCATCGAGCCTCACGAGTGCTAGGCTTCCTAGCCTAGGCACCTACACACTTCATGCATGATATAACCTTCCTGGTAAAGTTTTATTGAAGCTCAGGCAATATTTTATACAATTAAGATATTTCTGCATAAAATTTTCCTCTTCCAAGATACTATACAAGAGAGTTTCGGTGAACGATTCTCAATGCTCCAAGGCTACTAGCCTAGGAGCTTTAGTATACTTTCATACACGTCCCCATTGCTCTTGTATTGTCTTTTAAGGGGAGACTGACACCTCATATACCTTTTAAGTCGATACTAATCTCCTGGCAAGATTTAAGAGCAATCCCCCTTCCCTCTGATTAGCCTAGGCTATCCTCATTTAGCTTTGCTATGAACTGTTCTGGCAAAGTTTTACTGGGGTGTTTCGTTTATTTCTCTTAACCACGGAGTCGGTTTATGAGCCTAGAACAGGACATCAGAGTATTAAGTCTGTGTTAGGCATCTTACTGTCTTGGTGAAATGATTTCCCATATCAGGTTAAGCTGCCTTTACAGGAAGCTAGACCTCCCTAGACCATACGTGGAGGTTTTGTATGACAATCCCTCCTTCCTTGGTCTAGCAGACAGTCCTGTGCTGGTAGATCTTAGACAGAAGATATGATTTCTTCCTTGCCTAAGGTCTCTGGTACGAGATTCTGTTCTCTTGTGAGTTTGTGTCCTGTGTGCCGCTTTCTCACTTGACTAACCCAACCTGGGGAAATGTTTTCCCCTACCTGAGGTTACTCTATGAGATCAGAATCCTTTAAGTTAGGTGGTGCCTTCGGGTATTACCTTACTATAGGACACTTACCCCTTCCCCTCTGTCTCTTTCGTGTTGGATGAGCCATCACCCTCCCTGGCCGTCATTCTACATTTGACCCTAAGGGTAATCTGAAGAACTGGCCCGAGGCTCGCCGGCTGCCGGCAGGTACCCTCATATTCTTTAGAGTGTTCTTCAGTCCTCCCTTGGACTGCCTTCCATAGCCCATATGGATGGGATATGGTTGGGTGGAAGCCCGAATATAATTCCCCCTTCCACTTGAACCCTCATTCTGGATGTAGGCTGGCAAGGCTGAGCCTTTGCCTTCCTCCATTCTCTCTTTTTCTCTGCCTTTCCTTATACTGGGCCGGCCGCTGACCGCTAGTAGCTGCCGGCGGCCATGTTGATTGTTTGTCGGCCGGCAGTTGCTCTGCCCGCCACTTGCCGTGGGTGTCGCTGATCGACGACCCAACGACAATAGACATACTAGGGCCGGCTGCCGGCAACTAAGTTGTCGGCCGGCAGCCAGCCACCCAAAGTCTAGACATTTGCCGCCGGGTCCTACTTGATAGAGGGATCCTTCGGCTGCCGGCAGGCAGAGCCGCTGCTGGCGACCTGCCGCCCATCACTCTGAAGACAGTAACTGCCTTCAATAGCCCAGAATAGGCCGGCATATGCCGGAAGGCCTGACATGTGCCGGCAGGCCCGGCAGGACAGGCGGCATGCCGCCGACAGTCAGTGCTGTAGCCCAAAAGTTTTTTCCAACCTACAAGGTGCTTCATGGGCAGCCTATTGTGAGACCATCACATATAAGAGAGCGATTCTCTCTACCAATTAAAGGTTATCAACCATTATTTTCAATCCCCAATATTGAACCTAGAAGATTGTGTTAAGAGGACACATTATATCAAGGATATCATCTTCCCCTAAAATTCGTTAAGAATTTAGTGTTCAATATCGGAGGTCATAGCAATGGGTTGGACAGGAAACACAAGTAGGTGTCTTTCCTATTTTCTAGCTTACTCTATCCAAGCTAATATTATTAAAAATATGTATGCTGAAATCTGAGAATTTCACCGAATACTTATATGCTTTTCTTTCTTTACAAGAGGAGCATCCCGAGTGCGGGAACAACTTTTGCAGGGTCCGTAGTAAGAACTTTTACGGCCATGACATGTGCAGGGCCCATGCTCGCTGCGCAGTCACCAAGGGGGCTCTCTCGTACTGGGATCCACAGGTATGTATCGTTTGTGATATACTGGTGAAACAGGTTTTTGATGACCAAAAGTCTAGAACCTGACATATTGGACGCCTTGCAGGCCATCCAATTGGAGGACAACATGTCTGTTGTCTCGGAGGAGACTGAGAACAATCTCCTAGTGGAGGAACTGGATCAGGAGGATGACGTACCTCCTGAGGCTGAAGTCGAGAAAACCGAAACGATTTCGGTATCATCAGCCACAGTGACTGAGCCGGTGCCTTTGACTTCTTCCCCTGCACCCCAGTTAGATTCCATCACGAGTACGTTACACTCACTGCTGTCTATGGTGCAGGACATTCAGAAGAAATCGTCCGAGAAAGAAGCTTCTCTTCGGACGGAAATGCATCAGCTGGTTGCAACACGTTTAGCCCCGAAGAAGCTAAACATCAAGGATCTCCCCGCCTTCTGTGACGTCAACCCCTGGAGGTACGCAGAGCATAAGCCAATGTCGGGGGGGGGATCTTCCTCTCGGAGAAACTGGGCACTGTCCCAGTAGAGGAAATTGAGTTTTGGCCCAGCAAAGGGGCCTAGGGAACCTGCATCCAAAGAGGAGACAGAGCCGAAGGAGACCATTGTCCTCGAACTCTCTAAGGCCCAGGCCTTATATACAACCACCAAGGTGCCGGCTCTCAGCAAGAAGCACCCGTCCTTCATTGCTGACACCAAACGTACCTTCCCCTTTATGGACAAAGGATTTAAGGCAGTCGAGGCAGGGAAACCTTGCCCTACACTGGAAGAGTGTAGACCCTTTTCCCTCGCCTTTCCATCAGACGATGCAGACTGGAAGGATGTCCACAACACCTTCACAGTCGGGAAGCTGGAGGCAGATATTGCCGGACTACAGTTCGGCGAAGACCTCCCGAAGTTGTCAGACTTTCTCCAGCGCAGGGAACAGGAGACAAAAGAACGTCTTGCTGCTTCCATGTCTCTGCAGACTTGCCTAGAGACTATGGCACGCATCCCGGACACCCCAGACAGGTACATGGTCTTCGCCAAATCTCATTTGGCGAGTCACCAAGGATCTGTACAATTTCATTAAAGCCCGAAGGGCTTGTAGAGAGTTCGTGTTCGCCTCGGCTGCGGTGAGGCACGAACCAAGGAAGCTGATAGCCTCCAACATCTGGGGAAAAGACCTCTTCCCAAGCGAAGTGGACAAAGAGGTCATGGACAAAGCCGCAACGGAGAACAAAAATCTCCTCTCCAAGTGGGGCTTGTCCTCTAAAAGAAAATCTTCAGCTGATGAGGGTCCCCAGCCGAAGAATAAATCGAAACGACCAAGAGTGCCCTCTCGGCCAAAACAACAGCAACAGCTTCCCATGGCCACGGTGCCCCAGACGGTGGCACAACCAACCACCACCTTCCAACTGGTGCTCCAAACGCTGGCGACCCAATCGCCTGTGTTCACCCCAGTCTTCGAAAGGCAGTCAACAACCTTTAGGCCGAAGTCTCGAGGATCCTCTAGACGCCCCTTCAGAGGTAGGGGCAACAAAGGTGGACGTGGCCAAGGAGGTAAATCCTCCAACCAGCACTCAAAGTGAGATGCTACCGGTAGGAGGGAGACTTCTCCTCTTCCGGGATCGTTGGACCTTCGATCGCTAGGCCCACAGCCTAATCAAGAACGGACTAGGGTGGAGTTGGAGCTCAACTCCACCAAACTTCCCTCAATTCTTCCAACACTCAACCCCCATACTGGAAGAATATGTTCAGGAACTCCTGAACAAAAGAGTTATAAGGAAGGCGAAGTCCATCAGATTCCAAGGAAGGCTATTTTGTGTTCCGAAGAAGGACTCGGAAAAGCTCAGAGTCATTCTGGACTTATCACCACTCAACAAGTTCATAGTGAACTACAAGTTCAAAATGCTGAAGCTTCAACACATAAGGACCCTTTTGCCCAAACAGGCATACACAGTCTCCATAGACATGACGGATGCGTACTGGCACGTTCCAATCAGCCGTCAAGTTTCCCCCTACCTAGGATTCAAACTACAAAAAAGAAAGTACGTTTTCAGAGCTATGCCCTTCGGTCTGAACATAGCTCCAAGGGTATTCACCAAGCTTGCGAATGCAGTCATTCATCAACTACGCCTAAAGAGAATGCAGGTGGTAGCCTACCTGGACGACTGGCTGGTGTGGGCAGCATCCGTGGAAGAGTGCATGCAAGCCTCCAAGCAAGTGATCCAGTTCCTGGAACACTTAGGATTCAAGATCAACTTAAAAAAGTCTCGACTATCTCCAGCTCAGAAGTTCCAGTGGCTGGGCGTCCACTGGGACTTGCAGTCACACTGCCTTTCCATTCCATCAAAGAAGAGGAAAGAGATAGCAGGATCTGTCAGAAGACTCCTTCAATCCACCAGGATATCAAGAAGGCAACAGGAGAGAGTGTTGGGGTCCCTCCAGTTTGCCTCAGTGACAGATCTGTACCAACCGTGTTTCACACAATTGTACATAATTCCTTTTGTATATATTATGCTTGTATCTTCGCTCTTCCCTCGCACTAAAACGAACATGAAAATTCATGTCTGGTTTTCCCTCTGTGATATTGTCTGTCTTGTGAACTTGTCATGTCCTGTTGCCTTGAGGTTTTGTATATAAGGAGAGTGTTCCACAACAATATAACTCAGTCGTTTCCAATCTGCCTTTGAGTTCACACCCTTACTCGGCGCCATCACATTGGTGACCCCGGAAGTCGACTCTCTCCCACTGCCTTCCACCCCCACTTCCCTCACCCCTCCATCGTTGGTACTATGACGGAGACTACATCAATTGGCGCCACGGCCGCCCCATTGAAACTTTCACCGTTCGCCACCGGAGAGGCGTTTGCTTGGTTTCAACGCGCTGAAGTCCTCTTTCGTATCAGGGGCGTGACTCGCTCAACCACCAAAGCGGATTATGTTCTCGCGGCGATACCCGAGGACACCTTCCCAGAAATATCCGACTGGCTTTGTGAACAAGGAGACACCCCAATAGCGTATGACGCCCTCAAATCATACCTTCTGCAGCAGTACTCGCCGTCGCCAGCCGCCCGTATAGCAAAGCTTTTTCAGCTCTCGCAACAACCGTTGGGGGACCAAAGGGCTTCGCTTGCCCTCAGGGAAATGACCAGTATCGCTCGCCTTCAACCTGCCGCAGACGGCTCTCCTCGTGAGGTGAACCTACCCCGTGCCCTTTGGATACGCCGTTTACCTGAACCTGTACGCGCTGCCATACCCGATGTCGATAGTTTACCCATAAAGGACTTGATGACCAAAGCCGACGCCCTTATGGACAGCCACTTCAAGACTTCCATCAACGCCTCCACCCCTGACGACGAGGATGCCTATACAACGTCAACCGAAGCTGACATGAATGTCGTAGGACATACACGCCTACCCCGTGACGTGCCGAAGCGGCGACACAGCCGCCCACCACCCACCAATCGCTCGCGCCCCAACGAACGACTTCTACAGCCACTTACTACCTCCCATCCGCCGCAGTTTTTCTACTACCACTTCCGATTCGGGGCAACCGCGAAGAAATGTGCCAAAGATTGTCAGTGGCCAAAAAACGTGTAAGCAGACCATCGCTTGTGGCGGTGGCCTCCCATGTTTCTAATCTGTTCTTTTTACAAGATGCAGGAACGGGCGTGCGATTTTTGGTAGACACGGGTGCTTGTCGTTCTCTTTTGCCAAGGAAACTCTTCAAGGCACAACGTAGTTTGTCTACATCTGCCGACGTCCGCTTGGTAGCTGCCAACGGATCTGCGATACCCACCTACGGTTACGAGAACCTCACATTATCGTTCGGAAACGGTAAATTCAATTGGAAGTTTCTCGTTGCTGACGTCACAATGCCAATCCTCGGTGCGGATTTCCTCTCTCATTTCCACGTTCTGGTCGATGTCGCCCACCGACGATTGGTCAACGCAGACTCGTACTTGCCGACACCTCTTCAACCCGCCCCCTCTAACCTCGCTCTCCACATCAGTGCACCCACGGATGCCTACGCCCACCTCCTCACGTCGTACCCGGAAGTTTTCCGTCCAGAACTTCGCCAAACGCCCACGGTTCCTGCCAAGCATGGTATTTATCACCATATCAAGACGACGGGACCCCCAGTCTTCGCAAAATTCAGACGTCTGGCACCGGAACGATTGGCAGCCGCCAAACAGACGTTCGCCGAAATGGAGAAAATGGGCCTTTTGCCAAAAGGCCTCCAGCCCATGGTCGTCACCCTTACACATCGTTCTGAAGAAAGACGGCTCCCTCCGTCCGTGCGGGGATTACAGGCGCCTGAACATGCAAACAGAACCGGATCACTACCCCCTCCCAAACATTGCCGATGTAACCTCCTATCTGCACAAAGCGAAGGTTTTCTCTACGCTCGACCTCCTGAAGGGGTATTATCAGGTGCCTATGAACCCAGAAGACATCCCCAAGACCGCCATCACCACTCCGTTTAGCACATACACCTTCAATTACTCCTGTTTTGGCCTTCGTAATGCTGGGGCAACGTTTCAACGTCTCATGGATGGCATCTTAGGGGACCTCCCTTTCTGTGTATGTTATGTGGACGACATACTTGTGTTTTCCTCCTCAAAAGAGGAACACCTCCGTCACCTGCGCATCGTGCTTGACCGCCTGCAACAAAACGGCCTTGTAGTCCGGTACGACAAGTGTACCTTTGGCGCCAACGAAGTGTCGTTCTTAGGGCACCGTATCACTCCTGAAGGAGTCCATCCCCTCCCTGAGAAGGTAGCAGCCGTTCAGAATTTCCCCGCGCCCTTGACCGTCAAAGCTCTGCAATAATTCTTGGGCATGATCAACTATTATCACCGTTTTCTGCCAGCCATTGCTGCCACTCTTGCTCCCCTCTACGCCTCCCTCAAGGGCAAGCCAAAGGACCTGAAGTGGGGTCCCCTTCAAGAAGCAGCCTTCTGCAATGCAAAGAAGGCCCTATCAACTGCTGCGCCTCTCACTTTTCCTATCCCACACGCCCCTCTCCTTCTCTCCACCGATGCCAGCGACGTCGCTATTGGTGCAGTACTCGAGCAGGTGGTCAAAGGCTCGCCCCGCCCCGCCCATTGGCCTTTTTCAGCAGAAAACTGTCCAAGGCAGAATCGGGTTATTCTACCTTCGATCGAGAATTGCTGGCGGTGCACTTGGCTGTCCGTCACTTTCGCCATTTCTTAGAAGGTACGCCCATCGTCATTCGCACAGACCACATGCCTCTGGTGCACGCCTTCACTCGACAGTCTGACGCCTGGTCCGCCCGTCAACGCCGACATCTCTCCGCCGTGGCTGAATACAACTGCACCCTCCAATACGTCCCTGGGAAAATGAATCCCGTTGCCGATGCTCTGTCAAGAAACACGTTGGCTGCCGTTCAACTGGGATTGGATTACAACGCCCTGACTGAAGCCCAACGACAGGATCCAGAGTATCAAGCTTGTAGGACATCCTGCACGTCCCTCCGTTGGGAGGATTTTCCCCTCGAAGACTCCAACACCACCCTCCTCTGTGACGTCAGTACTGGTAGACCGCGACCTTGGATTCCTGCTCCCATGCGCCGACAGGTGTTTGATTTCATTCACGGCCTTTCACATCCCTCGTGCCATTCTACTGCACAGCTGCTGAAGGCAAAGTTCATTTGGCACAGCATTTCTAAGGATGCTAAGGATTGGGTCCGTGCCTGTACTTCTTGCCAAACTTCCAAAGTACATCGACACACGGATTCAGGAGTGGGCACCTTTCCTCAACCTCAGCGTCGTTTCGCACACATTCACGTCGACGTTGTAGGCCCCCTACCCACAACACAAGGACATCGTTACCTGTTTACCGTCATCGACCGCTCCACTCGTTGGCCTGAAGCCATTCCCATGGAAACTGCAACGTCCGCCTCATGTACAACTGCCTTACTCTCTGGATGGATTTCAAGATTCGGTATCCCTGAGCATATTACTTCTGACAGGGGAACCACTTTCACCTCTCAATTATGGACGTCATTAGCGAATCTCCTGGGCATCACCCTACATCAGACAACGGCCTACAACCCCGCTGCCAATGGAATAGTTGAACGTTTTCATCGCACCCTCAAAGCAGCTTTGATGTCCCGCTGCAAGGATTGCAACTGGTTTACTCAGCTTCCCTGGGTCCTCCTGGGACTAAGGACCACTCCTAAAGACGCCCTCGACGTCTCGGCAGCCGAAATGGTGTATGGCGACCCGTTGGTCGTCCCTGCCAAATTTTTTCCTTCTACAACCTCCTCCGACGATCTCCAGCGCATATGTCACGTCGTGGGAAAATTTACTCCGTGCCACCAGACTTACAAGCCCCCAGCGAAGCATCACATACCAACGGACTTGCACTCTGCAACGCACGTCTTCCTGTGCAACGACACCAGCAAGCCACCACTAACGCCCCCTTACACGGGCCCTTTCCTTGTGATCCAACGCAGTCCGAAAGCATTCCTCCTAAACATTTGGGGCAAAGAAGACTGGGTCTCCATTGATAGTCTAAAACCTGCTTATCTTCTGTCAGATGACCCGCCTACAGTTCGCCTCTCTAGGTCAGGGCGCCCTATTTAACATGTACAGTATGTCATTTTTAGGGGGGGAGCCATGTACCAACCGTGTTTCACACAATTGTACATAATTCCTTTTGTATATATTATGCTTGTATCTTCGCTCTTCCCTCGCACTAAAACGAACATGAAAATTCATGTCTGGTTTTTCCTCTGTGATATTGTCTGTCTTGTGAACTTGTCATGTCCTGTTGCCTTGAGGTTTTGTATATAAGGAGTGTGTTCCACAACAATATAACTCAGTCGTTTCCAATCTGCCTTTGAGTTCACACCCTTACTCGGCGCCGTCACAGATCCAGTATTGAGAGCACAATTAAAAGATGCATCAGGAGTTTGGAGAAAATACGCATCAAACGCTCGAAGAGATCTACAAAGACTTGTACCAAATCGTCTGCGATCACTACTCAAGCCATGGTCGGAGGCCAAGAAACTAAAGAGAAAGGTACCTTTGCAACCACCTCCACTGTCAGTCACCGTTCACACGGATGCCTCAAAAGAAGGATGGGGAGGTCACTCTCATCATCGGAAAGCCCAAGGAACCTAGTCTCCCCTCTTCAAAACCTTCCACGTCAATTTTCTGGAAGCCATTGCCGTTTTTTCTCTCTCTGAAGAAACTGAAACTTCGCTGCTCAATCCACATCCGTCTGGTTCTAGACAGCAAAGTCATAATGAGATGCCTAAACCGACAAGGCTCGAGATCGCCTCACATAAATCAAGTGATACTGGCCATCCTCCGACTAGCGGAGAAGAAGAGATGGCACTTGTCAGCAGTCCACCTTCAAGGGTTCCGCAATGTGACAGCGGACGCTCCATCCTCAACAAACAGATCCTTTCGAGGGACAGCAGCAATAGTGGCCCACAAGCGGCCCAACAGCGTCTGGTTCCCTCTAGTAAGGGAACTACCCCTGAAGCTGATCCCGTTGCCGGACCCAGTTCCGACTCAGCAAGTGCAGAAATTGACTGTCTCAGCTTCATCAGAGAAAACCCAGAACCTTCATCTCATGATTTTCTCGCCTTAACGGTCAAGAAACGGTTTGGGATTTCTAGGGACAGCATTAACTTCTTAAAAGAATACAAGTCAAAGTCAACAAGGAGACAATATGAGTCTTCCTGGAAGAAATGGGTGGCCTTTGTCAAGGCGAAGAAACCTAAGGAGATTTCTACGGATTTCTGTTTGTCCTTCTTCATCCATCTTCACGAACAAGGTTAAGCAGCCAACACGATTATTACATGTAAATCTGCCCTAGCCAGACCAATGCTTTACGCCTTCCAGGTAGATTTTTCTGATGAAATCTTCAACAAGATTCCTAATAGTCCAAGAGCTAGCAGCCATTTATTTACCGGAGATGACCAAAATTCTAGTGGGTATTTTTGGAAAGGGTCTGTCATGGGACATCCAAAAATGGGTATCTTTAAGTTGGGCAAGGGTGGGTGTGGATTTTATTAACCCCTTTTGTCCAAAAACGGACTTTTCATATTTTGGCAAAATATGGGGGTAGGGGAAAGTAAATTGGCTGCAGCTCCTCTCACACTGGGCCTAGAGTAAAGAACTATATACCAAAATGATGCTATTGATCTGTAGATTTATTTCATATAAAAAAACATTATTTAAATTATTATTGGGGGTCACCAAAGGTCAAAAGGTCAAGGTCAGCCCTTTGAAATGCCGGTTTTGGGTTTTAGCTGTATTTTGGCTAAATAAGACATCAAAATTTGCCCAAGGTTTACTAAATATGAATAGAATTTAAAGAAGAGACATAAATAAAGTTTTTTGAAGAAAATGGGATCTATTCCAGCAATATGACGGATATGACCACAGTCATCATTAAACGGTTACTGTGAAATTCACTCGTCAAACCGTTTCAAATTTAGTTGATAGATGGTTCACCTATATTACTGAGATCTGTTTTATTGACTGTGTGTGTGCACCTGTTTTGTCTTTAAAACATTATAAAAACAGCCTCTACATTGCGTTCTAACATCCTTGAAATTTTGTAAGTGTGCACCTGAATTGCCCCTGTCCTTGTCACTTGATGATTTTAAGAAAGGCCGAGTAGAAATTCCAGACCTTCTTCATTTGTTTTTTTACCACACTTCTCTGTGGCTTGCAGAATAAAGATAAGCCTAGTGAATCAGTAAAATGAAGGGTAGTCTCACTATCCCAGGATGTTATTTTCTGTACCAGCCGGGGAAGAGTAAAACCATCCAAGCATCTTTATCTGGGAGTCGGAATGAAAAGCCTCACAGGTAGTCGCAGAGTTGTGGAAATTCTTAATCACTTGGGTCATGCGGTAAGTTATCCCACAGCTGAATCAATTGAGATGGATATAACGTCAAAAATCACAGCAGAAGGGCAGCTTTTACATGATTTGCTCTTACCTCAAGTTGGTCTCTCCACAGGTCTGGATTGGGATAATTATGACGAGCTGACAGAAACCCTATCTGGCAAAGACACTATTCATGACACCGTTGGGATATGCTACCAGAATAGGCCTGCTGAAGGGGGGTGCAAGGTGCTCAGACCAAAGGGACCACGAATACTGATGCAACTACTGACCAAGTACCTGTGAAAAGACGACGAATATTTGATGCGCCTCAGCGACAAATCATGCCATATAAAAGAAAGCCACTGTCGAAGTTCGAATTTGAAAAATATTCACAAGATCCACAATCCAGCCTGGAGATAGCAAAGAAAATGGATATCATCTGGTAAATATGCTGCTGCCTGATGTCCAGCACCCTTATGTGGCGTGGCTGGAATTTCTTGGTCACAGGGGACAGACTCCCTTTGCAGCAGATTCGGTATATGGAAAATATTGAACTGCCACCAACAAGATTGGATGTAGTTAAAGAAACTTTGGTCAGGTCTCAAAAGGTTGTGTGAGAGTGCAGTGAGGAATATGCTATAATGACATATGACCTTGCTATTGAAAAACCTGCACTCCAGATCCAAGCACAAGAATCCCCTCTTTTTGACAATATCTTTGTTTGTTTTGGTGCATTTCATATTTCCATGGCCTATTTCAGCGCATTAGGTTATAATGTTGAATCGTCTGGTTGTACCGAGGTTCTTTGCTCGGCTGATGTGTTGGTTCATGGTCCAGTACGAGGGTTCATTGGTGGAAAACATTTTAACAGATGCAAGCGTATCCATCCCCTGTTTGCACTTGCCTTGCAGATTCTGCATTTTAAGCAATTCATTTTAGAAGGTGGAATACCCGATGAATGCATGGCGTTGTTGAATTCATTTTCTGCAGACCCATCACCCCAATCACTTTTGACATTATTGGAGTCCACTGCAATTTGTAATTTGGTGGAGAGATATGGTGAATTCTGTGATCAGACTCGTCAGGGTCATCATGGCTCTACTGCTAGGTTCTGGTTTCTCTACATAGATCTTGTTCATATATTCATGCTTTTTGACAGGGCCAGCAGGACAAATGACCTACACCTCTACATCTATGCTTTAGGCTCAATGATTCCTATATTCTTTGCAACTCACAAGCCAAACTATGCCCGTTAAATGTCATTGTATCAACTCAATCTGCTCAATATGGAAATGACATATCCCGGAATCAAGCCAAGTTTTGAAGCAGGTACACTCTCTATGCGGAGAACTAGGAATACCTTTTCCAGAAGTGCAGTTGCTATTACCTTACAGCAAGCTGTGAATAGGGATGCTGCATCCAGTCAAAAGGGTATTGCTGCATTTACACAGAATGTTGCAGTCCGTTAGAGGTGGACAGTGACAAGATCTTTTAGGGAAGCAATTGTGAGTTGTCTCCTGGAAATGACTGGAATCACACTGGTTGGTGGATGATGCAATACAGGAACTAAAGCCATCAAGGATGGCCAAAGACAATGCAGACCTTAAGAGCACGATCACAGAGGTGGAGAACACTCTACATCCATTCCCTGTTAATGATGATACTCTGTATTGCCTAAACACTGGCAAAGCTGCCTCGGATGGTGTGGAAGACAGACTTCTGCAGTCAAAAGACACTGGATCTACCTGGTATCAAGTTTTTGTTAATGAATGTAATGTAGATGGTGGGCGTTTTGAACGGGCTGTTAAGCGAAGAAATGTGATGAATGTCACACAGGATGTAGTAAAAGTTAAATTCACCACAAAGGACAAACAGATCAAGGAAGCAAAATGCACCAGAGACATATTTTGAGGGCTGCTGTATTTGTCAGTAACGCAAGAACTTGATCTCAGTATTGTCCTGTCCTACCCTCTCACTCCAGTTCCTTTCTTATTGTGTCATATAACCGGTGATATGAACAAGACATCATAGAGCACGTTAATGGAAAAATTAGAAGCAATGGGAACCTTGAATGCCATACCAGACAGGACTGATGTCTATATTATTGATGCTATGTTCTTCCGTACGCTTGACATGGCATCCACCTATGGGGGGATGGCAATGTCCATTTTGAAATAAGCTTGTAGCACTGG
This sequence comes from Palaemon carinicauda, assembly GCF_036898095.1. Taxonomy (NCBI): domain Eukaryota; kingdom Metazoa; phylum Arthropoda; class Malacostraca; order Decapoda; family Palaemonidae; genus Palaemon; species Palaemon carinicauda. Next base: position 58,159,300 of record NC_090728.1, on the reverse strand, counting down.
TGAAATTGTACACATAGTCTGTGACACATATACTAATGGGTCAAATATCAAGGACATTGAACATAACTTGTGTGGTAGGACACCCACTACCTACATAAATCACTGGCTCGTCACGGAAAAGACCACCAGATCTCAACACGGCTTGGAGCACATCACAATGCAAAATAGAGTTTTTGGCCTTCTTGAAGGATGAATGGTCATCAGATAGATATGCATCGACTCTTAAGGGACATCAGGTCTACTTAGCAGTGGAACATGAATGCTACCTTTACACTTCAACAAGTGGAACTGTCAACACGATCCTGGTTCATGAGCTTCAGTGTAGGCATGAAGAAGCCGATACACGGCTGATATGAACAAGACATCATAGAGCACGTTAATGGAAAAATTAGAAGCAATGGGAACCTTGAATGCCATACCAGACAGGACTGATGTCTATATTATTGATGCTATGTTCTTCCGTACGCTTGACATGGCATCCACCTATGGGGGGATGGCAATGTCCATTTTGAAATAAGCTTGTAGCACTGGTGAAATTGTACACATAGTCTGTGACACATATACTAATGGGTCAAATATCAAGGACATTGAACATAACTTGTGTGGTAGGACACCCACTACCTACATAAATCACTGGCTCGTCACGGAAAAGACCACCAGATCTCAACACGGCTTGGAGCACATCACAATGCAAAATAGAGTTTTTGGCCTTCTTGAAGGATGAATGGTCATCAGATAGATATGCATCGACTCTTAAGGGACATCAGGTCTACTTAGCAGTGGAACATGAATGCTACCTTTACACTTCAACAAGTGGAACTGTCAACACGATCCTGGTTCATGAGCTTCAGTGTAGGCATGAAGAAGCCGATACACGGCTGATATGAACAAGACATCATAGAGCACGTTAATGGAAAAATTAGAAGCAATGGGAACCTTGAATGCCATACCAGACAGGACTGATGTCTATATTATTGATGCTATGTTCTTCCGTACGCTTGACATGGCATCCACCTATGGGGGGATGGCAATGTCCATTTTGAAATAAGCTTGTAGCACTGGTGAAATTGTACACATAGTCTGTGACACATATACTAATGGGTCAAATATCAAGGACATTGAACATAACTTGTGTGGTAGGACACCCACTACCTACATAAATCACTGGCTCGTCACGGAAAAGACCACCAGATCTCAACACGGCTTGGAGCACATCACAATGCAAAATAGAGTTTTTGGCCTTCTTGAAGGATGAATGGTCATCAGATAGATATGCATCGACTCTTAAGGGACATCAGGTCTACTTAGTAGTGGAACATGAATGCTACCTTTACACTTCAACAAGTGGAACTGTCAACACGATCCTGGTTCATGAGCTTCAGTGTAGGCATGAAGAAGCCGATACACGGTTAATGTACTATGCAAACTTTGTTGCTGTTAACCATGATGTGTTTCCAGTGATTGCCATTCGCAGTAACGACACTGACGTCTTCATCCTCATTCTCTACCATGCTAGGTTCCTTAATGCACAGATTTCTATGGATGCTGGCTTGAGTTCTAGAAATTCCAGGCATTTCATATATATGTCACAACTTGCAACCAAACTGACCGGACCTATATGCGATGCTCTACCAAGCTTCCGTGCACTGACAGGCTGTGATTATACAGCCTCTTTTATGAGAAAAGCAAAGTGGAAGCCATTTGAAATAATGAGAAACAACCCTAGGTTCACATCAGCAATTAGTCACCTTGGAGACTCAGATGTCATCGATCCAGATGTTGCTGCTGTAGTTAAAGAGTACTTGTGCATTGTCTATGGAGTTTGGAATCTAACAAGTATTGATGAAGCCAGGCTTCAACTTTACCGCAAGTTGTATGCCCTAAAGAAGGAAACTGATCCATTGGATAAAATCAAAACTACAGACCCCTGTTGTCTTCCTCCTTGCCAAAGAGTGTAGCAACAGAAGTTGCTAAGAACTAAATTTGTTGCACACGTATTGAGGAATGCAAGGAAGCCGATCCAGTCTCATTTGGTCCTGAAGGACATGGCTGGAAAGTCCAGAATGTAGATTGATGATTGTCTGGTTCACTGGCTCAAATACCCCTGATAAGTTAACCGTTGAAGAATCTGATGTACAGGAAGAAGATGATAATGATGATGATGATGATGATGATAATGAAAGTGACACTGAGAGCAGCCATTCCTCGAATGAAGAAAAGAGAATAGATTTTTAGAGAAGTCCATATTAGTAATATAGCTGGAATAGATCCTACATTCTTCAAAAAACTTTATTTGTATCTCTTTTTTATATTTTACGCATATTTAGTAAACCTTTAGCAAATTTTGATGTCTTATTTAGCCAAAATACAACTAAAACCCAAATCTGGCATTTCAAATGGCTGATCTTGACCTTTTGACCCCTGGTGACCTCTAATAATGAATTAACTAATTTAGTTTGATATTAAATAAATCTACTCATCAATAGCATCATTTTGGTATATAGTTCTTTATTCTAGGCCCAGTGTGAGAGGAGCTGCAGCCAATTTACTTTCCCCTACCCACATATTTTGCCGAGAAATGAAAAGTCCGTTTTCGGACAAAAGTGGTTAATAAAATCCACACCCACCACTGCCCAACTTAAAGATACCCATTTTTGGATGTCCCATGGTAGATCCTTTCCAAAAATACCCACAAGAATTTTGGTCATCTCCGGTAAATAAATGGCTGCTAGCTCTCGCTCTATAAAGCCTGCGCTAAACTTCGGCCCGCAGCTCCTCCAAAGCCCATTTCATGGTCTTTGGATAAAGTTCTTCACTTAGCATCAACTCTGAACAATGAAGATTGCTCGCTGAAAGACAACTCAAAAGGTGATATTCTTATTTGCACTAGCCTCAGGAGCCAGAGTTAGCAAAATAGTGGCCCTCTCGAGGGATGATGGCCACATTTAGTTCACAGACGGCGGAGAACTGAACCTCTTTCCGTACCCGACGTTTCTCGCCAAGAACGAGCTGCCCACTAAGAGATGGGGGTCCCTGGAGAATTTGCCCTCTGAAGGAAGAAGCATCCCTCTGCCCAGTGGAATGCCTAAAGGTCTATCTTTGTAGAACTTCAGACTTTAAGGGAGGTCAGCTTTTCAGGGGAGAGACTTCCGGTTCAACGTTATCCTTGAAACAGATAAGGGCGAAAATCACCTATTTTATACGCAGAGCGGATCCAGGCAGTACATCCGTAGGTCATGATCCGAGAAAAGTTGCCTCGTCTCTGAATTTCTTTCAGACGATGTCGTTTGAAAGCCTTCGTGCTTATACTGGATGGAAGTCATCCAGAGTATTCTTCAAACACTACGCGAAGCAATTACAGGAAATAAAATTTCATGTGGTGGCGGCAGGCAGTGTAATAAAACCTGCCGCTTGATTACAGCGAAGAACAGTGCACTATTTGGGACTTTTAGTGAAGGGTGTACATGATAGACTCTCAAGGCATATCATGTTGAGTATTGTGTTTAGTGATGACACTATGGACTGTTCTATCTACACAGGTGACTTCAAGCATAACACAAGTGCCAGGCATACTTATATGCACAGTGTTCCTAGTAACAACTGAATACATAGTGAAATTTTTATATTTCCCATAGAGTGGCTCGTGTTTCCTTTTCAGGTGAAACTGATTTTTATTTCTGTTATTACTGTTTATGCTTTTATGAAGAATTGTTCAGCGTAATATGTAATTAAATACAACTACGATTTCTATTTTCATTGTAATAAACAATAGAAGGAATCTTTGCGTCTATTTCGCCTCAAACATTCTAGATTAAGAATAAAGTCAGAGCATCCTTGGTTCTTTTAATATTTAAGAAAATATTGGGAACTAAGATTACTACTGTTCCAAGCAAACAGATAAGAACTGATTGTACTAAACTGTTCATCTTACTGATTTAAGGTTTCCTACACGTATATAAACCTGTCTCTTAAACAACCAGACCCGGGAGGTACCAGTAACCTATACAGATCAATACCATTTAAGTACAAACTATGCTTTACGTATATGATGACACTAATATACAAACTGTTTGCTAGATTGTTTCCTTGAACTCTCAATCCTCGGGTTTTTTCCTAGTCTACCCAGACTCTTCCCTGTAGGGGGCAGGAAGCACTGACATTCTATTATCAGTTGATTGATGTATAACGGTAACATCAAGTGCCTCTAGGTCTAGAAGACCGAAAAGGAAAAATTTATCTCGAGATAGACGGCACTATTGAAAATCCAGATACGTTAATGCTCTGGTAAACTTCCATCAGGACGACATGGCCTAAGCCCAAAAAACGGATTTTGAGCGAAGCGAAAAATCTATTTTTGGGTGAGGTAGCCATGTCGTCCTGATGGACCCACCCTCTTTTTGACAAAAGGATAATGAATCCCTCCCTATGGTACTGTATCTGCAACACCTACAAAGCTACAAAGAATGGCTTAGTGGCACCGCGCGGTGGCGATTTGGTGCACTATTTACAATACGGTAGGAGCTTCGCCTTTTTAAAGACACTCCTATATTCTTGCCACTTTTTCCCCTCGAAGCAAAAGCGCTATTAGGGGTGTAGATAGCTATGAGACGTGTCGAGAATACGTCCTCTGATATTACGCGATATCCCTTTTTAAATTTTAAGGGATATTCGCTCCAGGAGTTAGAATTCTGGATACCTTTGGTAAATTCTCTGGGATATATCACTGTAGTCAAATATACCTAGGAAGCTACTAATGAAGAAACTTCCATCAGGACGACATGGCTACCTCACCCAAAAATAGATTTTTCGCTTCGCTCAAAATCCCTTTTTGAGTATCTGGGAAGAAACCATCCATGAGACAGCATCTCCCAACAACTGGAGCACGAGGTGCTTCACCAAGTCCTTTGATACGGCGAATATGACTTATTATTTTCATAAAGGAGAATGCTTCCCCTGGGCCAGAAACTGGAACTTTCAGGAGAGCAACACCTGTCACTTCTGAAGAATCTGCCTCAGCAGACTGGTCTGGAGAATCTTCTATTATAATAAGGGATGAAGGGCCAGGAAACATGGTTCTAGGTCCAGACACTGAAGAAGTTGGTTCCTCTAAGGAAATGTCCTGGGCTTCTTTCACTTATCAGGGACATCTTTACGCCCCTGGTGAACCTCAGACATATAAGCTGGGGGGAGAGATGGAGAACGAGAATACTCATAAACAGATGCATCATATTCAGGTGAAATATTTTCATAATGCTTGCTATCCTCCAAAGATGCTATTGGAGGAGAGGGCAAAGTCCTGGAAGCAGGAGTTCCTGGAACAATAACCATCTTGGCGAAAAGTTGGAACGTGCGTAATAAGAACAGCACGTTCAGGACGCGTAGTGGTGGTGACACATACAACAGGAGGACGCATAATTGTTGTGGCGTGTTCATCAGGAGGACATGTATTAGTGGCAGCACATTCAGAAGGTGTGCCTACAGCAGGACGTGTAAGCCGAGAGTAGGACATGTGATGGCGGGGACACGTTCATGCGGCATCCAAGCAGTAGGGCCCTTGGCACGTTCTTGTGGTGGAATCAGACGGTGTATGTGTGATATGGTATATGGTGTGTTTATGTTGTGGATACACTGGCGGACACGTCTCAGAGGCTTTGTGGAAAAGAGGGCGAAGGATGTTTGTAGGTGTACGGACGCCTGGCCAGCTAGTAAAAGCTCCAGAACAATGAGATATAACGTGTTGATCTTTCACAAAAGATTTTCTAGAAGAAAGATATTTCACTATTTCCCTTCGGGGGGAGGGGGGGGGAGCTGGACCTCTAGGACCCCATGCGGTAACAGGAAGGGCTGACAAAAAATCAGACCTTGCAGGGGAGTGACAAGCTTAGGAGTACGTTGAAGGGATAAGTGTAACACACGCACAGGGGACACTTCTGCAATAATAGTCAAGAAATCTCCTGGGTCTCCCTATCTGCAATAAAAAGTTGCTCATACGAGCTTAGCATACCGGGAGGAGACAGCGAACGAGCAAGATTTTCAAATTCTGGTGATAAAAGGACATCGGGATAAAGGCAGATACTAAAGGATCATGATCCACTGTAGCATTCTCGGCCTCACTGAGAAGGGCAGGAGACATCAAAATAATTGTTCACAAAAACTTGGTCTCTATCCTTCATCACTGGGGTTTTTGGAAACTCTAATAATGATAAATAAGACAAAGGAAGTTCAGGGTAGAAAAAACCCTTCAACTTTTTTGTCTTGCTTAGAGGTGGAAGCTGTCGTAGGGCAACGATCCCGCCTGATTTTCTTTATCCTACGACTGTTGAACTTCTCCCAAAATTCACAAGGCAAATTCATAACATATCTACTCTTATGTCTCCTACATGTGTTGTATGATGCCTTGCAGAATACATGTGTGAAACCTTAACTGATAACTTTGTGAACGCCACCTAGCGGCTAATAAAGTAGTTGATTTTCTGTCCTCTAAGTTTCGTGTTTGTCTTCAGTTCCTGGCTCCCCTAAAATGCAATATGGTGGCAGCGAGTGAGTGATTTACACGCCAAACGAACTATCAATGTGTGAATAAGATCCCAGCCATCTTTCTCAACGACTTAGAGGCCCTGCCATCACGCCTAGCCACTGTGGCAGACCATCAACCACCCCAGATCCTGGACCATGTGAGTTTTATGGATGCCGCCATCTTAAAAAACCTGAACATTTGGCTTCAGTGACCTTTCTATACTTGTGTTTACCTGTGAACTGTGACATTCTTAGTCCCTGAAGATGGGGGATGATGACCCAGGTGCGGTAAGGGGCAAATGACTTGATGGGCATAAAGCCACCCAACTTTGATTGGCAAGGTTCCAACTTGCCACATTCATTCAAAACTTTCAGAAGATAGTGCGAACTGATCCTTGCCACTCCCACCTACACTTGCAAATAGGGGCCAGAGATAGTAAACTACATACTCCTCTGGATGGGGCCTCAAGCGGTAGAGATTTTTGACAACTGGACTCACCTCACGGATGAGCAACATTCCAGTCCGACGGATGTGTGGGAAGCGTTTGTTAACTACTTCGAGCCCAAGTCAAACTTTAGGCTTGCCCGTTTCCAACTGCGCGAACTCATACAACGGCAGGAGGAGCCGATTGACAGCTATATCAACCGTCTCAAGGTGCAGGCTCAACGATGCAATTTTGAAGGAAACAACCTTGAAGATAACCTCATCGACCAGGTTATCAAAGGTACAGCACATGTCGCAGTAAGAAAAAAGCTCTTGGACCAAGATCCGAAACAACTCACACTTGACAAAGCAATCGATCTTGCGAGAACTTTTGAGGCAACGCAGGCCCAGCTACAACAATTGGGGCACGTCAACAAATCCATCAACTCCCTTCAGAAGGCGAAGTTGGGACACAAGAGCCGTCCGAAAGTTTTTTCTGTGGCGGAAAACCGTATGACCGCAAGGACTGTCCCATCGTAGACGATATGTGTAAACTGTGTTCGAAAACGGGTCACTGGGCAAAGGCTTGTCAAAACACTAAGCGAGCCAGTTCTAAGTCTAGTTACGCTCCAAACCTCAGAACAGCCGATCGCAGTCAAGAGCAAATGCGAACCAATCACAGCCAAAGCCGCAACAGCGATTCGACCGCCAAGTTAGCGCCGTGAATTCGTACGACCTGAGCAGTGACTTTGAAAGCATGTCTTTCAACGCAGTGAACAATGATGCCAACAGATCGGAAGCTTACGCATCGCTAAAAATCGAGCCGTACCCTGATCGCACGACAAACTTGCGCGGGAAGGTCGACACCGGTGAGCAGAGTATCATCCTTCCACTCAGGACATTCTGTAATATATTCCCTCGCTATGTCAACTCGGATGGCATCCCGACATCTACAACTCCGTCCAAGACGACGCTCACCACCTACAACGGAACCGTCATCCGCCAGCACGGTACCCCCGTACTGCCGTGCAAATTTGCCGAAAATAAATGGGCGAACTGTGAGTTCTATGTGGCCGAGACCGATGGTCCTGTTATTTTTGGTCTACCCATGTGCACGAAACTCGGTCTAGTCACGCTTAACTGTGCCGTTACTCAATCCGACAGTAGTGTGTGTTATTACCTCATTGGAAGACATGAAAAGACACTTCCCTGACCGGTTCGAGGGTATCGGTAAATTCAGTTCTGAGCAGAAACTAACTCTGAAGGATGACGCAAACCCAGTAAGACACCCGCCGAGACGAGCGCCCATTCAACTACACGAGCAGATCAAAAGCAAACTCGATCGTATGGTGGGTCTTGAAGTAATCCGTCCCGTAGCGGAACCCACTGATTGGGTGTCCAGTATTACATATGTGACAAAACCCGATGGATCTCTCAGAATATGCTTGGATCCAAAAGACCTCAACAGTGCTCTAAAGAGAGATCAACACCACACGCCGACTGTGGAAGAACTAACACATGTTTTTGCTGGTGCAACAGTTTTCAGCAAGCTTGATGCAAAGCAGGGCTACGGGTGCATCCCACTCGACCATGACAGCCAGCTGCTGACCACATTCAACAGCCCATTCGGGAGGTACTGCTTCCGAAGGCTCCACTTTGGACTCAACGTAAGTCAGGATCTGTTTCAGCGAGCGATGGACGAGATCTTGCAGGGGCTACCCGGCGTTGTGTCGATTGCGGACGATATTATTGTATACGCATCCACACCAGCAGAGCATTCCGAGAGACTATCCACACTTTTCAATCGAGCTAGAGAGAGAGGACTCGTGTTCAACCCCGCGAAATGCCCGATATCCGTGTCAAGGGGTACAATTCTTTGGCAACATCTATTCCAAAAGTGGAGTCCGACCTGACCCAGTCAAGGTCCAAGCCATCGCTCAGCTCAAAGCGCCGACTTCCATCATTGAACTACAATCGTTCCTCGGAATGGCGAACCATCTGACACCGTTCGTACCCAACCTAAGTGACCACACCGCCCCGCTGCGCAAGTTACTTTAAAAGGACATTGATTTCCAGTGGCATCCTGAACACGATGAAGCTTTCATGTCCGTTAAACAGCTTATCTGCCAAGCAGGATCTCTCACTTACTTTGACCCGTCAAAGCCGTCTGTAATCCAAGTAAACACGAGTCAAGAAGCCCTTGGTGCGGCATTACTTCAAGATGGCCGACCTATTGCTTTTGCATCGAAAAGTCTTACAGACACCGAAATGCGCTACGCCAACATTGAACGTGAACTATTGGCATGCGTCTTCGGTGCCGAACGTTTCCATACATACATTTACGGCAAACCATTTGTCACCGAGTCTGATCACAAACCACTCAAAATGATCAGTAAGAAGAACTTAACTGCCGCCCCAGCATGGCTGCAACGGATGCTCCTGCGTCTTCAGCGCTACGATTACAATATAAAGTACAAACCCGGGAGGGAGATGACTTTGCCCGACAGCTTATCGCGACTCCCAAAACGGCGCCGACAAGCTGATAGACTTGAATATCAAAGTGTGCTATGTACAGTTCAGCAACAACAAGCTAGCGGAACTCAGAGGCGCAACAGCTAGTGACGACGAACTTGTACTACTGCAGAAGTATATCATCAGCGGATTTCCCGAGAAACAGAGAGACTTGCCTGTCGAGATCCGTAAATATTGGCCATATAGCGACGAACTCAGTATCGAAAACGGTCTTACGATCAAGGGTGAACAGCTCATGGTCCCGGAAAGTCTGCGTACATAGTACCTCGAAACTATTCATGAAGGTCACCAAGGCATCACGCGATGTCAGGCCCGTGCGCGGATGTGTTTATTCTGGCCAGGTATTAACCGCGATATCGAACAACTCGTCAATCAGTGCCAACAATGCCAGACATTCCAAGCCTCACAACCCAAGGAGCCCATGGAAGCCATCACTCCAAACCTCCCAAACCAACCGTGGCACACCCTCGGCATGGACTTGTTTACCGTAAATGACCGGAACTATGTGATTATTGCCGACTATTACTCCAAGTTTCCCGTCATTCACCAACTAAGTGTTGACTCAACAAGCCGAACAGTCACTCAGCTGACTAGCAGCACATTCTCGTTATTTGGTATACCCAGTACGATCATCACCGATAATGGCCCGCAGTTTATCGGACAACCCTTCCAAGATTTGCTCAAATCGTACGTTACGCATAAAAGCAGCTCCCCGTTACATCCGAAATCCCACGGATTTATCGAGCGTGCCATCCGTAGCGTGAAGGCACTTATCCGTAAATCTGCAGAGGACACAGATAGGGCAATGTTAGCCTACCTTACGACACCCCTTGGTCCTCAGCCCCCGTCACCCGCGGAAATTCTCTTCCGACGGAAGCTACAAACAACCCTGCCCGCATGCAACGGCACACCTAGCGATAGCAAGTTTGACGAATATCAAGCAAGTAGGCAGGAAGCGCGCCAAGAACGATACAATGAACACAGCAAGGAGTTGCCTGAACTCCTACCGAACCAACCTATCTTCTACCAGGACGCCGCTCGCAAAACGTGGTCTCCCGGTACCGTCATTGGATATGGCCCAGAGCCAAGATTTTACACCATCACTTGTGACAACACCAGCCGAGCTCTATGTCGAAATCGTGTGCTCTTGCGTCCGCGTCATGTCACATTCTCCGATTCCCCGAGTAGCCCTGCTTGGCTCGGAAACACCACTGAGGATGACGCATGGCCAACGGAACCGCAAACTCTTCCTGAGACAACAGCAGCTCAGACCATCCCCGCTGGAAATGTCGCCACACCGTCTAAGGTTTCGCCAGCTCGAACTCGAGGCCGAACATCAGCAACCAATCAACAACCAACCCGCCACTCTAACAGACTGACGAAACCTACCCAACGACTTATCACACAAATATAAATGTGTAGGCACTGAGCTATTTATACTGATGGCAGAATAAACCATCATTGATGGCCAGTCAGCTGGCATGGACAGTCTACCCCATCCAGCCAGTAAATACTATGTTGTTGTTTTTTTACTATATAAGAATTGTGTACTAATTGAACTTTTGACCTTAATATATCTTACCCATAAATCATGATCATTTTCCTCTGTCAAATGAATCTAGAAAGTATTAACTAAGGTACACAAATACTTCCTGATAATATTTTGAATTGAAACCCTGTAAACCACATTCAGTTAATTTGTATTATTCACATAATTCCCCAGAGAATTTTGCATTTGGTTATTATGTCCTTTACATGATACTCTCCCAGAGATTTTGCATTTTATGGTATTGACCAAGTTGTGATACTTTTGTTCCTTTCCAAGGAAGGGGGATGTTGTATGATGCCTTGCAGAATACATGTGTGAAACCTTAACTGATAACTTTGTGTACGCCACCTAGAGGCTAATAAAGTAGTTGATTTCCTGTCCTCTAAGTTTCGTGTTTGTCTTCAGTTCCTGGCTCCCCTAAAATGTAATAACATATGGGACATACGGGATGTGGGTCTATGTCGACTCGACTCATGAAGGTGTCACACAAATGACCTTCAAGACCTGGCCAGGCTCTCATGAACACTTTTTTTAAGAATCATACAAGAAGTATAAGAAAAATGAAAAACACAAAGCATGGAAAGAGGTCAGTAACGGGGAACTGAACATTGTCGCATCCAAGAGCAGAGGAAGCACACAGTCGCTAGTATCAGCACACCGAAGCGCATAGCGGGCTAACGAGGCAGTCATACTAGGCTGCCACTCCCACGATAATTCTTCAAATTGGTCGAAACAAAACTGCACTACAGCTAACCCCAATAAATCACAAAGGTTTGTATCCGTATAGGGAAAAAAATAATTGTGTAACACTTACCAACTGCAAGCATCAGCAATTTTCTTTCACCATGGATGAAACCTTGAAGGCTTTTCTTTTTTTTCCTTATTAAAAATTTTCTAAATTTTGATAACGAAAAATTTTGAAAGTTTCAACTGAAAAATTATTCTACTTATGAGAAACAAAATAAAAATCACTGAATGACATTGAAATATTTTACTACTTGGGGTATTTTAATATTTTCCCATGAGGTTCCGAGTATTTTTGGAGCTACATTATCAAAATTGTATTACATTAAAAAGAAAGTTTTAAAGCTTTTAGGGTCTTATTAATTGTCTTCAAAACCTTGCTTGACTAATATAAAAAGTTTGAAAAATATTTTCTTGTTCAAATAAACTAATCAAAAACTTTGTTCATTAGTGTCTACGTTAACTAATCTTCAAAGACCAAACAAGAAGGTTGCAAAATATTACGATGTAACTATAGTAAATCATATCACAAAAGAATAAGTAATAGCATAAAAAAGACATAGTAATGCTTACTAAGGTTAGAAACATTTAACAAGCAAGGAAATCTTTCCATTGTTCTCTTTCCTCATGGAATTGAGGATTGCAGTATTTTTTAAATAAGTAAAGTAGCATTAAACATGATTAAAGTAGCATTAAACAGGATTAAAGTAGCATTAAACAGGATTTAAATACTGTACCATGTTGCGATTATAATTAATCGGTACAACACGAAATGAATCGCAATTATGATTAAATACTTCCACATTTCTTGCATCCTTTAATTATAATTAAACAAGAATTTAATGGGATTCGCATAAGTTTCAAGTATTACAAAGGATATATTAAATTTTATATAATGAAGTTCTCTAAAATTTTGTTATGAACAAATAAAAATAGTTACTGGAATAATTACCTCCTACTTTAGGTTAGCCTTCAAAGTTTTATCGAACACAGAGCCTTGACTACCATGCAAACTATTTACTACACATTTTGCTAGTAAAAGAATAAGCAATTACAGAAAAATCATCGCATTAGACTTAAAAAATTACCATGCACAATATCATGCAAAATCACAGAAAAACAATTACATACGCAATGGGTTAAATAAAATGGTAAAAAAAAAATTCAATGTAAACAACCCAATTAAGAGCATTCAGAAAACCTTCAATATCACCACAGTACCTACAACCGCAAAGTATACAGTACATAATGAAAACGAGTCGTACAACCATTTGATCGATAAACATGGAAAATAGTATTGCGACTATTTTCAATTCCCAGAGGAGAAATTCAATGCGTCGGCATTGATAAAATTTCTAGCCCAAATATCAAGCTAAAAAAATACTTGAATAAACCATAGAATTACAGACACGTTACGGAATACTGATACGGTCACCGAATTACTTATCCACTTAAAAAAGTATAAATTGGTCACAGAATAACGAATGTCTTTGATTAAACATTTCTGGATCACCACTAGTTTAATAAAAAAAAAAAAAATTCCCAGATCATTACTTCATACCATACACTAACCTTCATGACACTGTAAAGTACAAAAACAAAAGGACAATTAGTAACGCAACATTATAAACCAAATAATTCAGTGCCTCGTAATAACAAAATATCTTTATACAGTACCTGCAATTTCACCAAAATATCTTTATACAGTACCTGCAATTTCACCAAAATATCTTTATACAGTACCTGCAATTTCACCAAAATATCTTTATACAGTACCTGCAATTTCACCAAACAAAACATTGATAAATTCAATAAAAGAAAATTTCAAATTCAAGGCTCATGTGTACCATGGTGGACCTACCTTTCACGGTGTACGTGAATCTGTAAAAGAAAAAATCCTTAGTAAAAAGCATAATACAAAAAATTATCAATATGTAACTAAAAGACAACAGAAAATTAATTACATGCCCAATCAATTCCTGAAGAAATTTTCATATAGGATGACATTTTTCAAGCATTTCTGGGTAACTCACGGCATTACATGAAAAAACCTCAAAGTTTTACTTTATGTTCAAAGAGCGCATAAAACTTACAGAGACGTATATCCAACATGGATTATATCGGCTTCACCATGGAATGGCAACACTCGGGTACACTATTCTGTTTCTTTATTACCTTTCCTCGCTGGGCTATTTTCCCGGTTGCAACCCTGTAATAATAATAATAATAATAATAATAATAATAATAATAATAATAATATTAGGTTAGGGGTGGTTAAGATACATCATTGCAATCAACATGGCCAAACTAACTACCAAATCTTAAAAGGGGTTTTAGGAGGTAAAACCACTGGGTACGTAGGATATGACATCTTAGGTTAGGTCAAATCAGAATAAGATAGGAGGTATCCTATGAACAACTGTGCCACACCTTCTTAATAAAATTCAATTAGGGTTCTGGGGACTGGAGCCCCGACAGAGAGTGGCTTCTTTTGTAAGTTTACATTAGGGAGGGATAAATTAAAATGCATCCGTATACATGAGGCTGTAACACTTATTTGGCCAAATTCAAGTCGACAACAAGGAATTGGCACCTAGTTTAGGTTAGGTCAATTTAGGTCAGGCTAGGGTAAGTAAAAATGTAGCAGTTGTAGCACCCACCCTTCCCCCGGAAAACAAGAATTTCCTGTTTCCATTCCATGATCAACTAGCACAAGAGAGAAAATTAATCCACAGCTTGATAGAGAACTACCACACACGTGCGAACAGCGCAGCAGTCGAAGCAAAAGTGAATAGAGAACCAGCTGTGAGGGGTGGTGGGGCTTTGCCCTGTTCCCTCACTGGTCGGATAACTGCTTGTTATCCATTTCAACAAGCAATTCCAGCTTACACCAAAAAACCTCCCTAATTATCCCTTTTACCCCCAGGCTATTTGGAAATTTCCAACCCTTAACCCCCAGGGGGTTATTTTTTTCCCAGCACATTTTGCAGTATATTTTTTTTAAATTGCTCTAATAACCTTAACTTTTGTCATAGAGAGGTCAGGTTGGTCTCATTCTCTTGGAAAATGCCTGAATTTTCTTAAAAAATTATAAAAAATATGAAAAAAAAAAAACATTTTTATAGCATTTTTTTGCAAGGATGTACCGGTACAGTATGTCCATGGGGGTAAAGGGATGGCTTTTGTGAAACGTACCAGTACGTCCTTTAGGGGTAAAAGGGTTAAAGGAAGAGTGTTTGTATGTTGCATAAGAACAAATACAATAAGGCATTATAAAAAGGATTAATGACTAAGTAAATTCTAAAATCTTTCCATTTATGACAAATTCATTACAAATGTATAATTATCAAAACAGTACACAGGGTATTGGTATGATGGCAAACATCATGACTACGCGTATTCTTGTGTACGAATATGATGGCAAGAAATTATTCTTCATTAACACGAGTCTGCCATGTTTAGGCAACACCTTTGATTGTGTATCACTGAGCTATTACAAGAATTTTCATAGGTAACCCCTATCTGCTTCTACATGGTGGTAATTAAAAGACTTTGTCTGCTAAAGTGATCATTTACTTCTCTTGAAGTCATTATAGGAATACCTTTTCTGTTTATCCCTTTTAATCCAAGTGGCGGAGCCTTTGTAGGGTGACGGCCAGATCCCGTAGAAAACGGGAATATTCTGAACTGTGGCCGTCGTTCTAAAAACGATTTTGGCGGGAGAAGCTAACTTAAAAAACCCACCTAACCTATGCTAAAAGCCGTATCCTTACCCAGGGGGGCTTCGCCCCTCGGGACCCCCCCCCCCCCCTTACACAACAGTTTCCTTACCTATGAGTACGACGGGAGAAGCTAACTAAAAAAACCCACCTAACCTATGCTAAAAGCCGTATCCTTACCCGGGGGGGGGCTGTGCCCCCCGACCCCCCCCCCCCCCCCCCCCGTACACAACATATTTAAGATCCGTAGACCATTTCCAAACGTTTTTATTCTATACAAGATAACAGTCGGAGCGATAATAAGCAAATTAGGACGCTTGGGCGTAGCGCTACAAACTACCCCAAGTGGCCAAATGTCTCCTGATACCAATGTACTAAATTTTATTTTTGGACCTTTCTCGGGATTATCTCATGCTGATGCACTGCTACACTTTTAATTTTGCTGTAGAGTACTGTACTGTAGACATGTAAATAAGAAGAATAGACATGTAAATAAGAAGAATTAGCAAAAAATGATAAATAAGAAACGGGTTTTTAGCGTCACTTTACCTTAGAAACTCCAGCGCAGGTGTTGTTAGTCTTGCTACGCAGAGAGGAGACGGACGGGCGGCGAGGAGATAGAGAGGTTAACTACGATAAACGTACACTACCGTAACTTATTCTAACTTACACTAAGTGAACTTTAACATAACTTAGCTTAGTTTTTTTTTTATTTTTATATTTTATATTTTTTTTTAATTTTCTTTTTTTCTTTTTGATGATTACGTAATTTTAATCACTTTCACTCTCTAAATTTAAAATTGACCGAATTTCTTTTGCTTCACTTTTTCCGTTTTCTTTGTTTCACTTTCTTCCGCTTCACTCTTTGCCGTTTTCTTCGAATCACTTACATCCTCTTCATCACGAGTTCGCTTCGCAGTTTTTTTAAAGAAATTATCGATAGATAATTGCTTGGTACGGCTTTTCAGAATGTTTCGAAAGTGAGTTAGGCAAACATCATTGAATTGAGAAACTACACGACAAACCTGCAATTTCTTTGGATGGTATTTGTCGATGAAGTCGACCACGTCTTGATATTTTCCTAACACCTCTTTTATTTGCGCCGAACCTAACACATGTTCTACCTCCTCGCTCCCTTCCTCGTCATCACTCATGTGCTCCGACATAGCATGGAGTTCCTTGAGCTCATCCGTGGTAAGTTTGTCGTGATGTTCGGCGACAAGTTCCGTAACGTCATCTGCGTTGACCTCCAGACCCATGGACTTGCCAAGGGAGACGATTTCCTCTACGGCTTCCGCTGCACCGACCACGGGATCAGGTTCGGGGTCAAAACCTTCAAAATCTCGGGAAGAAACTGCATCAGACCACAGCTTCTTCCAGGCAGAATTGAGGGTCCGTCGAGTTAATCCCACCCAAGCCTGATCTATGATCTTCAAGGAGTGCACGATGTTGAAGTGGCCCCTCCAAAATTCACGCAAAGTTAAGTTGGTGCTTTGCGTGACATTAAAGCACTGCTTAAATAAGTGCTTGGTGTACAGCTTCTTAAAATTAGAGATGACTTGCTGGTCCATGGGCTGGAGGATAGAGGTGGTATTCGGTGGAAGATACAGCACTTTTATGAACTTGAATTCATCGAAGATATCATCTTCAAGTCCGGGGGGGGGGGGGTGGGTGAGCAGGTGCATTGTCAAGGCATAGCAGGCACTTTAAAGGCAATTTCTGTTCATGAAGATACTTCTTCACAGAAGGGCCGAAAACTTGGTTAACCCATTGCACAAAGAATTGCCTAGTGACCCAGGCCTTCGAGTTGGATCGCCAGAAAACATGAAGCTGATCTTTATCGACGTTGTGTGCTTTAAAGGCCCTAGGGTTCTCTGAATGGTAAACCAGTAAGAGCTTGACTTTAAAAGTCCCCGCTAACGTTGGCACATAGGGCAAGAGTCAACCGATCCTTCATTGGCTTATGCCCAGGCAATTTCTTCTCTTCGGCAGTGATGTAGCTTCGACTCGGCATCTTCTTCCAAAACAGCCCGGTTTCATCACAATTAAACACCTGCTGCTCTACGTAGCCTTCTTTCTGCACGATCTTTTCAAAGTTCTTGACAAAGTCAGCTGCAGCCTTTGTGTCCGCACTAGCAGCCTCTCCGTGGCGAACAACTGAATGAATCCCGGACCGTTTTTTAAATTTCTCGAACCAGCCACGAGATGCCTTGAAATCATCTGAGGAAGGCTCGGTTGAACTCTCCCCAGCATCACCCCCAGAGCTCTCCTCCTTCAAGTCCGTAAAGATGGCGTGCGCCTTCTCGCAGATAACGGTCTCGGTGATGGTGTCGCCAACGATCTCTCTATCCTTAATCCACACTAGTAGAAGTCGTTCCATCTCTTCTATGATAGGGGTACGGCGTTTGGAAATTATGGTGATCCCCTTAGAAGGTTTCACTGCTTTAATAGCTTCCTTCTGTTTAAGGATTGTCGAGATCGTCGACATATTACGCTCATGTTTTTCAATAATTTCCAGCTTAATTTCTAAAGAAAGCATTTCCTTCTTCCTTTTCTCACCACTACCACTACCACTGGCAAAACTAAGCTTTTTAGGACCCATACTTTACGTAAATTACTGTTAAAGGATGCACGTAAAAAATCACGATTAAAACAGAATTAATAGCAGAACGCACAGAGCACAACCGCAAGAAGCCGACGAGAACAGAGGACTGACCCAAGACCCGCTAATTGAGCGTCCCTCCGAGGTCGATGTGCTGCCTTCTATCGGCGGAAATAAAAAACACTTCAGGCGCTATGAGCACCGACTAAGCGTACGAGTATTGTTTACTTCGGGTGTCGAAAAAAACATTCGGGTGTAAAGTTGGAACGTGTTCGAATTGTACTTCGCGTGTCGAAAAATTCGGATACAACCGTACGACGAAAATTGCTTACTTCGTGTGTCGAAATAAAATTCGGGTGTAGAGTCAAAAATTTGCTCGAATTTTACTTCGGATGTTGGAAAATTCGGATGTAGATACGTTCGGATGTAGAGGTTCCACTGTAATACTGTACGTGTCAAAATGGGGGAATCAACCCAAAAGTCATGCTAGTCATTCCCCATACACACCACAGACTGGCAGGGGATACTGCCAGTCTTGACGAGATTGAATAGTCCAACTGAACGTGCTAAAAACATGAGGACTAACTAGTCTCACCGGGTTTGTAATGTTTAATGCGCATACACGATAAGGATTAGCCGGTTGATGCGTATTTCAGTAAAATCAGCTCGTCGGTCTTTGCGCATATAGACTGCTTAATTCCTCCACAATGAGTTGGCATTATATGTTCCACGAAATGCATTGAATGCTTCAATGTCACTTAATGCACAAGTCACTTCGCCCCAAATTGCAATGCAATCAACTGCTACAAGCGGGTACCTTATAAATACCATAGAGAATGGCTGTTATGGGGAAATTTTTTTTAGAAATCCAATGGATTTTCCTCAATGTGATCGCTTCGCTCGCGGAAAAAGAAAAACATCAAGTTCCTCTGTAATGGCAAGCGGTAAATGCTGAGCTGCGTATGCTATCCCCATTGATTATTATTTCTTACATAATTAGATAATCAAGTATCATTTTAAAGAAAACGGACATTTTTCTCAAGTAATAACGTTTTATAGCAAAAACACTTTTTCCGTCCGTAACTATGATAAAACCTGAACTTTCTTTACGAATGTGGGTCCGTGGACCCTAAACATGTAGGCCTAGGTGATGGTGATGAATAACTAAAAACACGATCTCTTAAATGAATAAAACAGAATCTTTTAAAGATGAAATAAACAGAAAACTAAAAATAAAATCAGCCAAAACCAAATCCGTCCAGTACAAATATTGGATCTTTTCGGTTTGAGTGCCTATCGAATTTAAATGTTTTTTTTATTCCAAAGTATGTATTTGGATGTGGAAAACCCTAATATGATAACCATTTTGTGGAGAAATTATTTATTAACACTTAAATTGGCTTATATCAATCAATATCTTACTGAAATGCTGCGATTTCTCTGTGCGCTTTCTTGATTTTCAGGGCACTACTGAACCTAAGAAAACCCACCTAACCTAGCATAGGGGCCCTGTATCCCTACCTAGGCCTACCGGGGGGGGGGGCTCCGCCCCCCTACGACCCCCCCTTAAGGCCACAGTGATTTTCGGGACACTACCGAACCTAATACAACCACCTAACCTAGGGCCCTGTACCCCTACCTAGGCCTAGCCCCTGCGCCCCCCCCCCCTTACAGCCACTACCTATCTCATCCATCAATAAATAATTTCTCCACAAAATGGTTATCATTTTTGGGTTTTCCACATCAAAATACATACATTGGAATAAAAAAAAACATTAAAATTCGATAGGCACTCAAACCGAAAAGACCCCAAATGGTGGTTGAAATCCTAGGCCTAGGCTAAACTCTTAATTCTAGGAAAGGGAATTTTACGTCTTAACCTATAAAGCTCATTCTACAAAGGGAAACGGAACTGCAATATCTATTACACTATTAATATCTAAAAATCTGCATATAAATGTTAATAATCTTAAAAGTAAATATTTACCTCAAAGGAACGCCAATGACAGTAGAGCATTCTTGGTGAAGCGGCGCTGGTCTTTCATTATTGATGAAAATGCAAAATTAGGACCCAACTATTATTACTAATTGCTGTATTATTTTAAAGTTAAAGAAAATCTAACGACGCAATAACTAATAATTGAGTTATTTTAAAGTTGAAGCAAATTTAACGGGACTAAAGGAGCCACCTTGACGAACAGCGAAGGCGGGAAATACGAACTGCAGGGTTGCCAGTTTGGCCTTTTTTCCGGCCAAAAAAAAAAACTCAAATTTGTATTTAAATAGGTTGCCCTTTCGTAATATGAAAAAAGCCGAGCCTTAAATACTATATTTTTGACCTTTTTCTATTAATGGGTTGGCCTTTTAAAGATGCTGTTGATTAAAAATTGACCTATTCTCATTTAGAAAACCTGGCAACCCTGGTTACCAGATCATTTCGACTGGATTATCGTACATGAGCCTTAAAATTGTCGGTTTTCAACCAAAATTTTCGTACACAGTTTCAATATAATTATTAAGGAGTTACATGATTGACTTATTTCAAAATATTTCAGTATAATTGTTTAATTAAACACACACACATACATTGTATATACCTAAGGTATGTATCGTACTTCGTACCGGACCCAAAATAATCGTACATGTACGATAATTATCGTACGAATGACAACCCTGATTTGCAAGTTGATAAAGACTTGTAAAATGTCTACATTAATTCATCAAGCTGAATTTTCTAAAAGCATAGTCTTTAAAAGAAAAACTAAGATGGTTAATTTTATTCATATAGACGTAAAAGTCGATAAAAAATAAGATTTGTGTATTTTGTAGCAATATCATACTCATTTTATTTCAAATTAAAGTATTCAGCCTCAACTGCTTCCCAAAAGATAAGTTTGAAGCCATGGTTCCTTATCTTTCGTAACAACTTTTATTGTCTTTCATTTCTCAAAGATAATAATGAATCTATTTTTCGATATCTAAAGAAATACTGGAACATTATTATTACAGGATTTGTTTTTGTCTAAATCAATATTAAAATCAAAACGCGTTTAAAAACTTATTACTTGATTTTTTTAAACTAAAAAAATACCTCCATAGGGAAATCTCAGTTCTAAAGTATATGCTAAAGTACCTACTGTATATACAGTTGGTACTCTAGTAAAAGCATTCACACACACACACACACACACACACACACACACCATCATCATCATCGTTCAGCTGCAGCCGTTTTTAATCCACGCTCATCACAGCAGGACGAAGGCCACTCCCATCTTCTTGTAGTCTTTCTATGCCAGTCTATATCACAAGTTTTCTTAGCTCGTCGATCTACCGTCTTCTCTTCCTTCCCCTGCTTCTTTTACGATCACTAGGGACTGATTCTGTTATTGTTAATGTCCATCTATTATCGATCATTCTCATTATATGTCCTCCGCATGTCCACTTATTTTTCCTATATATTGTTGTAATATCCTCAGCTTTAATTTGCTCTCGAATCGATGTTGCTCCTTTTCTGTCTCCTAGTTTTGTTTTCATAATTACTCCTTCCATAGTTCTTTGGGTTGTAAGACTCCAAGTTTCCGTTATATTAGCAAATACTGGCCAGGACCATCTAATTAAAAACTTTTCTTTTCAGAGAAAGTGGCATTTTACGTTTCACAATCTCATTTTGTTTACCAGGAGGTCCTTCATCCTATGCTTATCATTCTTTTAATTTTAGTCTCGTGTCCTGGAGAAACACTTACTGCCTGTCCTAAGTATGTACAGTATATTTATTAACAATCTCTCTCTCTCTCTCTCTCTCTCTCTCTCTCTCTCTCTCTCTCTCTCTCTCTCTCTCTCTCTCTCTCTCTCTCTCTCTCTCTCTCTCTCTCTCTCTCTCTCTCTCTCTCTCTCTCTATATATATATATATATATATATATATATATATATATATATATATATACATATATATATATATATATATATATATATATATATATACATATGTATATATATATATATATATATATATATATATATATATATATATATATATATATAATATTGAATCAGATGGTCCTACCAGTATTAACTTATCATAACCTCCGAGCCTTACTAAAGCCTTAGAACATAAACTAGTTACATTCGATGACTTTTAAAAACAAGAGTGCTTACAAGATAAAGTGAATGGCATATCAAGTATACGGGGAGTTTAAAGGTTTAAGGTTTAGAGGCCGCTCATGAATGGCAGAGGCAAGGGATAGTGACATTGCGCTACCAAGCAGGACAATGCCATAGAGACTGACTATATATACTTATGATCAGCACCCAAGGCCCCTCTCCACCCAAGCTAGGACCAAGGAGGGCAAAGCAATGGCTGTTTATGACTCAGCAGATAGACCTATAGGCTCCTCTAAACGCCACATCCTTAGCTCATAAGGATAGTGAAGTTGCAGCGACTAAAGAAACTAACGAGTCTGAGCGGGACTCGAACCCCAGTCTGGCGTTCACCAGTCAGGGACGTTACCACATCGGCCACCACAACCCTGACATGTATTTTACGACCAATGTTGTGTAATTTTAAACAGAACAATACTTACAGTAGGTTACATATGTAGGTTGAATGACTAGGCCTACACCAAATGCTTTTAGTTTTTGGGGATACTTGGGCTAATATGATGATATATTCAATATTTTTGCCGTCAATATAAAAGTTAGGAATTAGTGAACTTCATCTTATGTATGCAATAATTGGCCATTCTAATAAATCATACGCTAAGCTCCATATCCATTGCGTTTTATTTTTTTTTTAAACTTCGTTGTGCTTCGATGGACATGAATTTTGGTCTGACAACTATATATGAAGATATATGTTGTAAAACGCAACACATAACCCTAGACATTTTGGCCCAGAAGCTCATCTTGATAGTATCTAGAGAGAGAGAGAGAGAGAGAGAGAGAGAGAGAGAGAGAGAGAGAGAGAGAGAGAGAGAGAGAGCCCATCAACATTTCCTTTATGAAAGATTAGATTAAATGTGTGTTGATATGATCGAAAAAATTAATACTTCTATGTATGTATGTATTGTAAGGACACCGCTCCCTCCGTCGTCCAGAAATTCAACAAATTGTCTATTTATTTAAATTCTCCTTTCGCCACACCGTGGCTTCCTATATCTATGTATTCCGCTCCCTCAGAGCTACAATTTGACATATGTATTATTTCATTGCATGTTTCTGTTTACTTGCAATTCGTGTATTTGTTCATGTGAGAAAACATATATTTTGGCGGGAAGTTCAAGCTGAATTGGAGCCTACGCCATGCTACCTTTCCGTCCGCACCCTGTATTATATTCTCGTCTTACACAAGGTAAGGCAACCCTATTCAAGTTACAAGTTCTCTTATACACATATAACGCTCTACAATTCAAATTACATTCTTTTCCGGGCTGCCCAAAGGCAAGAGCCCGGGTCTTACACAAGGTAAGGCAATCTATACAGACAGACAGACAGAAGGTAAGGCAGCCCTATTCAAATTACAAGTTCTTTTATACACATATAACGCTCTACAATTCAAATTACATTCTTTTCCGGGCTGCCCAAAGGCAAGAGCCCGGGTCTTACACAAGGTAAGGCAATCTATACAGACAGACAGACAGACAAGGTAAGGCAATCTATACAGACAGACAGACAGACGCATGTTTGAATAAACTATCAGTTGATGTTGGTGACGCTTGTCTCACTGTCATTACAGTATGTATGTATGTATGTATGTTGAAAGAGAGAACCCATAGTCAGCCGCCTGTATGTTGAAAGTATCACAATTGATTTTTTTATCAGTGTATACCGAATTCTTGTGTACGCTATTATCATTGGTAAATGAATTGCCCAAAATATGTTCTATTTGTATTACAAAAGGAACATTTGTAAATAATGACATAGAATCAAAGCTAGCCATGAAAAACAATCATTCACCAACATTTGATTCTTTTGTGGGCATTCCTAGAGACTCGAATGAAAATATGATATACTTATGTATAAAGCTCATAAAAGAAAAAAAAAACAAATAAACATAATCACAGACAAAATAGGTCACCAGAGATGGTCGTTTCAGAGCAAACTATGCATTGTTCCAAAGGGCTTTTAGCTACTGTGCGACTAGACATTATAATAAACTGCCAACTGAAATGAAGGACCTAAAGGGAGCAATTGAATTTAAGAAGAAACTAAAGACATTAATTTTCATAAGATCATATGATTTGGAAGATACTACAATCAAAGAATTGTATAAGTTATAATGAAAATGTTTCATTAGATGATTAATATGGACCCGCCCGAGAAGTAGTTCACTCGACTTCAGTGGAGAGTTGGATTTAAACCAAAAACAAGTAAGTAAAAATAATGCGGAAATAAATAGAGTCACAGACAAGATAAGTCCTCAAAGAATTCCATTTCATTACAAACTGTACAATATTCCAAATAAAATACGCAAATAAACACAATCACAGACAAAATAGCTCCCAAGAGAGGGCCGTGTCAGAGCAAATTATACATTGTTCAAAAAAAAAATACGTAAACAAACACAACTAAAGACAAAATAGATAACCAATGAAGGCCATTTCAAAGTAAAATACACATTGTTCCAAATAAAATACGTAAAAAAACACAACTACAGACAAAATAGATAACCAATGAAGGCCATTTCAAAGTAAAATACACATTGTTCCAAATAAAATACGTAAACAAACACAACTACAGACAAAATAGATAACCAATGAAGGCCATTTCAAAGTAAAATACACATTGTTCCAAATAAAATACGTTGATAAACACAATCACAGACAAAATAGCTCCCAAGAGAGGGCCGTTTCAGAGCAAATTATACATTGTTCAAAAGAAAAAAATCACGTAAACAAACACAACTACAGACAAAATAGATATCCAATGAAGGCCATTTCAAAGTAAAATACACATTGTTCCAAATAAGATATGTTGATAAACACAATCACATACAAAATACATCACCAAAGGAGAGCCGTTACATAGGAAAATATACAAGATTCCAAATACTGCTCTTCTTAGAAAAAACAACAACACGCCGTTACAAGAACCGACTTACGGCTTTTTAACTTAGATTTTGTTAAAATGAGTGACGATGAAGGTGAATTGCCATCATCAGAGCTTGGAACGAAAGAATAGTAAGTAGTATCACAAAATAAAAGGCTTAGATTATTTACGACGAGGATAATAGGTCAATCAACAAGTAAACTAAACACTCCAGGAATGACAGTGCATGATCCGAGGTACCTCCACTTAATCTTATTTACTTCGTCATGTCATCACTGTTGGCAGTATGTATAGGAGTGTTTGTATGATGACGGGCATATCCCCCCTAACACACTTGTTTTCAATTCTATCGTTAATAATACGGCAGTTGAATGGGACACTAGCCCCCTCCCCCCATTAGGTGAGTAGGTAAGGACATGGCTTGTAGGTTAGCATAGTTTTGGAAGTTTAGGTTAGATGGTGTGGAATCATTGTATATCAGCGGCCAGTTCCTCACGCATTGATTAAAAATGGACATCAACCAACTTATACTTTCCCCCCTAACCTAACTTTCAAGCCGTTTCCTTACCTACTTACCTGTTGGGTGGGCTACCCCCTCCTGCAACCACCCTTACACTGTCGTATTCTAAGTTAGCCATAATAATATATACAGGTGTCTGCTATCATACATACACCCCAATGGCGTTCTATGCACATTCTCCTCCTGTCCGTCGTTATACAAAGGCGCCATAATTGTTTCCTAATCTGAGGTACCCTACCAAACCTTACATCTAGGTGTCATTACTGTGATTGGTTTTATTATATTAAAGTTCAATAATTGTTAGAATATTGGAAATGACAAATAGATTTCAGAGTCTTTGTAGTTGTTTTGGGATAGACTGGGAGTAAGATTTCAAAGCTTATGACTGAAAGCCCACATTTAAAAGGTAAACAAACACAAGAACACCTAACCAAAGGTTCCTAACCTAACCTAACCTAAGAGCTGTATATCTACCTACCTACCTACTATGAGGC
This sequence comes from Palaemon carinicauda, assembly GCF_036898095.1. Lineage (NCBI taxonomy): Eukaryota > Metazoa > Arthropoda > Malacostraca > Decapoda > Palaemonidae > Palaemon > Palaemon carinicauda. The sequence continues at coordinate 58,133,152 of NC_090728.1, read as the reverse complement.
TATGCCCCCCTGGGACCCCTCCTTAGACTACTGGGTGCCGTTATAGTATGTGGCTTACGGAATTTTGTCTCTGATATAGTATGTGGCCTACATACTGTTATTACGAATATTGATCATGTAAGTACACATGGATTTCAGTATTTAACTATGTAGTTAATGTTAATGTTGTGTAAGGGGGGGGGGGTCCGGGGGGGCACAGCCCCCCCGGGTAAGGACACGGCTTTTAGCATAGGTTAGGTGGGTTTTTTAAGTTAGCTTCTCCCGTCGTACTCGTAGGTAAGGACACGGCTTTTAGCATAAGGGGGGGGGGGTCCGGGGAGCTGCGCCCCCCGTGTAAGGACACGGCTTTTAGCATAGGTTAGGTGGGTTTTTTAAGTTAGCTTCTCCCGTCATACTCGTAGGCAAGGAAACTGTTCTTTTAAAATTGTATTGTTAGATATTAAACAATTGTGAAAAATAATTGATTTCATTACATATATATACAAACTCTTCCTAAGGTAGGACACATTCAAACCGGCTTAGGTAGGACACATTCAAACCGGGTAGGCCACATATTATAACAGATCCAAAAAGGTAGGCCACATACTATAAGGGCACCGACTACTGTATCCGTAGCTTACCCTAAGACTAAGTCTCAGTCCCCATACTCCTGAGATGGGCTGGGATCCCCTGTAGCTCACGATTCCTGGCTTCCTGGAGAGTTTGAGGGTCTGCTACAATACTGGATCTATTCTTCAGAATGCTATTGAGGTTTTAATTTTCCCCAAGGCGTGCACCCTTAGAGAAAGGAAAGAGGTGACTATAGTCCATTTCTTTTAGCGAGTCATATTTGCACTGACTCGCAACAGTGCCCTTTTAGCTCGGAAAAGTTTCCTGGTCTCTGATTGGTTAGAATTATCTTGTCCAACCAATCAGCGATCGGGAAAATTTTCCGAGCTAAAAGGGCACCGCTGCGAGTCAGTGCAAATATGCCTCGATAAAAGAAATGGACTATAGGTGTTCATCTCCTCTTTTTTGAGTTCTCAGTGTGGTCTGACAGTGGTCAGGATCTGTCCTAATCCGCAGTGGGCTGTCAGTCTACTTTAAAGAATAATTTTTTTGTGATCAGTTATGTATCATTATGAATGTTTAAGTAAAGAAAGAGAGAAAATAATATTGAATTGTTTGTAACACTGCTTTAACTGAATGGAAGAGTTAAATTAAAGGTGAGAGCTTATTTGATTAGCCTTTCTTCCAATGTTATTTAGTAGTTTTAAAAGTGGTGACATAAAAAGGATTATGAAATATTGTGGATATCATCTTCCCTCCACTGTTTTGATTTTTAAAGTAAGAGTCAAGGAAATTGACGGGATTCTAAAACCAAAATTTATTTCTTTACCTGCCTTTGAAAAGTAATACTTATAGTACTGTAGTGTCTCGACCACCTCCCTTCCACTTTAGATAAGGTGATACATTAGGTTAAATGTCGCAACTTCACTGATCTGAATCACGTTCTTTGTTACGGTACGGTACGTAATTGTTGCCCATTGTCCTCTACTGTCTGTTAAAGACTTGGCAGGTGGGTGGTGGTATAGTAGCATCAAGGGAGTTAAAGTTTTTATTTCCTTTTTTTTTCTGAAGTTTTAAAGTTGATACTTCTGAATTAGTTTCTACTTTTTAGTTTTTAAAAAGTAAACATAGAAATACTGTAATATATTTTATTTAAAGTTTTTATTTTTTATTTTCTTATAGCATATGATTGATCTGTCTTTCTCTATTAAATGTTTATATATTTCAGCTGGGATTCTACGTATGAGCGGGAATTAACCAATTTTGAAAGCAATGGAGATGTTGGAGATATCTGGTTTGGCGAGGAAAGCATGGAACGTGTCTTAGAATGGATGCTTGAAGCGGAAAGTGTTACTGAGAACTCTTCAGTTTTAGATGTTGGATGTGGAAATGGTGTGATTCTTATTCATTTGGTAAGAATCTTAATTTTTCTTTTTTTCAATATTAAACTTACCCGATAATCATGTAGCTGTCAACTCCGTTGCCCGACAGAATTCTACGGGAGGGATACGCCAGCTATCACTATACTAGAAGGGGGTGTACTCACAAGCGCCACCTGTGGCCAGGTACTACAGTACTTGTTGTTGACGCCACCTCACTTTTTCCTCTGTCGTGCTTCCGGCAAGACGTTCTTGGATACGCTTATGATTTTGGAGTATTGTTCACGGTTTGGTGAAGTATTTCTCTAAAATTTGCAGCTATTCGCTATACTAGAAACTTCTATATTAGCTTAGTTAGCTTTTGGAATTAATTTAATTATGGTGACGAAGAGAGTATGAACTCTCTTTCACCTTTAAATGGCCGACCCTTCCCTTAGACGGAAGTGTTGGTGTCTAAGAGAGTATAGACTCTCTTTCTTAATTTTGCTTAACAAAAGTTATAGATTTATTTTATATCTCTCCGCCTTTTATAGGCCTCTTCGATTAACTTCCTTTTATTATAAAATTATTAAAATTAATTTTTATATTTGTTTATTTTCGACCTTTCCTAATGGTAGGCGGTCTTTTCTTGTACCGAAGTTAATTAAATTGAGCCCGTCATTTCGGTTTTACCTGTTAACATATTATGCTATTTTTATGTTTTTGAAAGAATTTCTTTGATAGTCTCGTACTGTTTTCAAAGTTGAACTAACGTTTTGTTTTGTCTCTGCAGTTGTTGACGTTTCAGAACGTTCAACTTGCGCTCTATCGTTACGATAGAGAGAGAATTTTCACGGTGTCACGTTGCAGTAAGAGTAACCGTGTCTAGCGTTTTGTTCATTCTTTCTTAACTTAATGGTTTTAATTCTACAAAGGAACTTTTCATTTTGGGAAATATTTTCCTTTAACAATAATATGTTTTAACGATATATATGATTGGGCTCTTCTCTCAGGTTCTAAGTCAAGAGAGAGAGAGAGAGAGAGAGAGATAGAGACGGAGGGAGAAAGAGGAGGATAAACGTTTCGTTCAAGCGAGTAACGTTGTTATCGTTTTTGCTCTTCTCCCTAGTCTCTTTAGGGGAAGAAGGTAAACGTTTCTAGAGTTTTTCTTGTTCTCAAGCTTTATGCGGTGAGAGATTTTAAACGTAGTTTATTTGATCTAGTGTTTAGTCTCTTTCCAGCCACTGAATTATTTATCTTTCATTAGATTTTTCTGTTACATTGTAATTCTGTTTTCGCAATTACTAACTTTTGAGAAAGGATAGAATTGCGTGTTTCAGGTACAAACCACTTAAAGTTTCGTGTTCAGTGAAATAAGTGCAAACAGAAAATCAAAAGTGATAAGTGATTAGCGCAAAGTGTGTCAGTGTTGTGCGTGAGGGTACTTCTGTGCGTGCCAGTCGTCCTCCCAGTCCGGGACCTCTTGCAAGCTCCCAAGCCCAGGGGAGAAGCAATGTCGAAGGGCAAAAGGGTTCGGCAGGCCTTGATCGGCGCACAGAAGTATCCTCGGTGGTTGCGGGCGTGTCTTAAGAGACCGTCACTCCCACCCGCAGACGATTGAGCCCTTATTTTGCTCGTCTGCAGAAGAAATTTCGGGGAGAAAACGCTGGTCTCAGGTCTCAAGACCTCTTAAACGTAAAGTCCAGACCTATGCCAGACGTACGAAGTTAGAGTTCAACAACCCGGATGCAGTCATGGGGTTAGCTCTGACTCTCCTCAGTCTCAGGTGACTGCACACCTCCTAAGAGAGGTAAGGCGATGCCACAACAGACCTTATCGTCTGTTGATCCCAAGACGACTTTGCTGTAGTCCATGCAGTCGCAGCTTGGGGTCTTAATGCGTGAGTTTCAGGCTGAGAAGGTTACACCTCCTCCTGCGAACGCTCCGCCTCTCCGCAGTCCAGTCTGCCAGGCGTACGAAGTTGAGGTTTCTCAGGCTACCTTACCGCGTTCTGAGTTGCCAGTTACCAGCGGTGTGCAGCAACCTCCGCCTCCTCCTGCGAGAGCTCCGCCTCACCGCAGTCCAGTCTGCCAGGCGTACGAAGTTGAGGTTCCTCAGGCTACCTTACCGCGTTCTGAGTTGCCAGTTACCAGCGTTGTGCAGCAACCTTAACCTTCCTTAAGGCAACCTCAGCAATGGGAGCAGGAGTCTTATGCCTTACTTCCTCCGCTTCCGCTTGCGGTTCCACCAGCGAGGCAACAATCTCTTGAGGTACGACAACCTCTTCCATCAATGAGGCAGCCACCTCAGCACTCGCTGCAGCTTAGGCTAGCTCCTCAGGAACCTCAACTCGCGAGACAAGAACTGCGTTCTGCGCAGCCGCTATCTCAACTCTCGCAGCTCACACCTCAGGAACCTTAACTCGTTCCTCAGGAACCTGCTACTGCGCATCCGCAACCCTTACAGCAAGCGCAACTCTTGAGGCAGCAACCTCATGCTATGAGTCAGCCACCTCAACGCATGCATCTGCCACTTTCTCCTCAACTTGAGAAATAACAAATGACAATAATAACACCTCATTACTTTCATAACTTGCATTTGTAATCATATACATGTATGCCTACACAAACATTATGATAATGGAGGTTATTTGTCTTACTTATATAAAAATATATATGTATTCCTTGCAATATTTTTTTAACAATATCGCAAAATATGGCAAAAATATCTTCAAAACAAAAATGAATCATGAGTTATGAATGTAAGGTAAATATTTTGTTGATATTAAACCCCATGCAAGCATGCATGAAGCACTCTAGCACTGGTCATGGAAATTCTGAGAAATGTTAAACGCCATGCAACACGCTCTGCTTACCTTACAGCATGCTCTACATACAGCATGCTCTGCATACAGCATGCTCTGCATACAGCATGCTCTGCATACAACATGCTCTGCATACAGCATGCTCTGCATTCAGCATGCTCTGCATACAACATGCTCTACATACAGCATGCTCTGCATACAACATGCTCTGCATACAGCATGCTCTGCATTCAGCATGCTCTGCATACAACATGCTCTGCATACAGCATGCTCTGCATACAACATGCTCTACATACAGCATGCTCTGCATACAGCATGCTCTGCATACAACATGCTCTGCATACCTTACCGCATGCTTCTCAGTCATACATCTTTGGTTGTTGCCAACTCACTAGACTGTCAAGCAGTTTCATAATGTTGCCTTCTAGTCTGCTGCTTTTGCACCATTGAAACCCTCACTGAGAGAACTTAACTTTTCTCGGATATGGTCCCTGTAGATGAGAAAGTGCTATTCTCCCTCCTTCTGATATTCCCTTGAGGACTCTGTCATTTGGAGAGGAGCCTTTAGCTGCGTAGCCTCCTATGGACTTTTATTTAAGCATAACAGGCTTCCAGGGAAGGTAATGGTTCCACTTCAGTCACTAACCCCGTCTGTTACCACACCTGCTCCCATAGACCTTGAGCTGTGTTGCAAGACATGCAGTCCAAGCTTAGTCCTTGTTAAAGGATTTTTTGTTTACGGAGTCAGTGTGTCACTGGGAAGACGTTCAACAACCAGCAGAAGTGACTTGTTGTGACGCAGTGCGGCAACCTCAGCAACCCGATAAGGAGTTGTCAGTACGACCCAGACAGTCTAGACAGCTTCGGGTTGTCACTGTACTTCCTCGCTTCCCCATGGTTGACAGTTCACAGACTGTGCAGCAGTACCATGATCTTGTGTCCGGCTCCGTCAGACGACTGGCTTTTAAGAGCTCCCACAAGTCGTCGCTGTCTGGAGATTCTCAGATGGACTATGGATCTGACCAAGGAACTGGGCCTCCTGGTCAATTTTGAGGAGTCTCAGCTCATCCCATCCCAGACCATTGTCTCCCTGGGTATGGATCTTCAGAGTCGAGCTTTTCGGGCTTTTCCGTCGGCCCCAAGGATCTTCCAAGCCCTAGAATGCATCCAGAGCATGCTGAGAAGGAACCGATGCTCAGTCAGGTAGTGGATGAGTCTAACAGGGACACTTTCATCGCTGGCCCTGTTCATCGTGTTAGGGAGAATCCACCTCCCCCCCTTCAGTATCATCTAGCTGCTCACTGGATAAAGGACATGACGCTAGAGACGGTCTCAGTTCCTGTTTCCGAAGAGAGGAGGTCTTCTCTCGCGTGGTGTAAGAACAGCTTTCTTCTCAAGGAAGTCTACCTTTGGCTGTTCAGAAACCCGACCGCCGTCTCCTCTCGGACACATCAGACACGGGCTGGGGTGCGACTTTGGACGGACAGGAATGATCGAGAACATGGAATCAGGAGCAAAGGACACTTCACATCAATTGCTGGAGTTGTTGGCGGTTCTTCTGGCCTTGATAAACTTCAAGTCCCTCCAGCTTAACAAAGTGGTGGAGGTGGACTCTGACAACACCACAGCCCTGGCTTACACCTTCAAGCAGGGAGGGACTCTTTCGTGAAGTTGTTCTAGATCGCAAGGGACCTCCTCTTCTGGTCTAAAGATCGAAAGCTCACGCTGGTAACGAGGTTCATTCAGGGCGGTATGAATGTCATGGCAGATCACCTCAGCCGGAAGGGTCAGGTCATCCCCACAGAGTGGACCCTTCACAAGAATGTTTGCAGCAGACTTTGGGCCCTGTGGGGTCAGCCAACCATAGATCTGTTCGCTACCTCGATAACCTAGAGGCTCCTATTGTATTGTTCTCCGATTCCAGACCCAGCAGCAGTTCACGTGGATGCTTTTCTGCTGGATTGGTTCCATCTCGACCTGTATGCATTCCCGCCGTTCAAGATTGTCAACAGGGTACTTCAGAAGTTCTCCTCTCGCAAAGGGACACGGCTGACGTTGGTTGGCTCCGCTCTGGCCCGCGAGAGAATGGTTCTTAGAGGTACTGCAATGGCTGGTCGACATTCCCAGGACTCTTCCTCTAGGAGTGAACCTTCTACGTCTACCTCACGTAAAGAAGGTACACCCGAACCTCCACGCTCTTCGTCTGACTGCCTTCAGACTTTCGAAAGACTCTCAAGAGCTAGGGGCTTTTCGAAGGAGGCAGCCAGAGCGATTGCCAAAGCAAGGAGAACATCCACTCTCAGAATCTATCAGTCTCAAGGGGAAGTCTTCCGTAGCTGGTACAAGACCAATGCAGTTTCCTCAACCAGTACCACTGTAACCCAGATTGCTGACTTCCTGTTATATCTAAGGAAAGTAAGATCCCTTTCAGCTCCTACGATCAAGGGTTACAGAAGTATGTTGGCAGCGGTTTTCCGCCACAGAGGCTTGGATCTTTCCACCAACAAAGATCTACAGGACCTCCCTAGGTCTTTTGAGACCTCAAAGGAACGTCGGTTGTCCACTCCAGGCTGGAATCTTGACGTGGTCCTAAGGTTCCTTATGTCATCAAGATTTGAACCTCTCCAATCAGCCTCTTTTTAGGACCTCACATTAAAAACTCTTTTCCTCGTGTGCTTGACAACAGCTAAAAGAGTAAGTGAGATCCACGCCTTCAGCAGGATCATTGTTTTCACATCTGAAACGGCTACATGTTCCTTGCAGCTCGGTTTTTGCTAAACGAGCTTCCTTCACGTCCTTGGCCTAAGTCGTTCGAGATCCCAAGCCTGTCCAACTTGGTGGGGAATGAACTGGAGAGAGTACTTTGCCCAGTTAGAGCTCTTAGGTACTATCTAAAAAGGTCTTAACCTTTACAAGGACAATCAGAAAGCCTTATAGTGTGCTATCAAGAAACCTTCTTTTCCAAGTTCTAAGAACTCAGTTTCTTACTATTCAGGCTTCTGATTAGAGAAACACATTCTCATCTGAAGGAAGAAGACCTTGCTTTGCTGAAGGTAAGGACACATGAAGTGGGAGCTGTGGCTACTTCAGTGGCCTTCAAACAGAGCCATTCTCTGCAGAGTATTATGGATGCAACCTATTGGAGAAGCAAGTCAGTGTTCGCATCATTCTATCTCAAAGATGTCCAGTCTCTTTACGAGTACTGCTACACCCTGGGACCATTCGTAGCAACGAATGCAGTAGTAGGCGAGGGCTCAGCCACTACATTCCCATAATCCCATAACCTTTTAACCTTTCTCTTGAATACTTTTTATGGGTTGTACGGTCGGCTAAGAAGCCTTCCACATCCTTGTTGATTTGGCGGGTGGTCAATTCTTTCTTGAGAAGCGCCGAGGTTAAAGGTTGTGATGAGGTCCTTTAGTATGGGTTGCAGCCCTGTATACTTTAGCACCTTTGAGTTGATTCAGCCTTCCAAGAGGAACGCTGCGCTCAGTAAGGAAGACGATCTTATTAAAGGCAGAGTAACGGTTCAAGTCGACTTCCTTACCAGGTACTTATTATTTCATTGTTATTGTGGATAACTGATTATATGAAATACGGGATACTTAGCTATCCTTTAGTCTTGTACACTGGTTTTTCACCCACCCCCCTGGGTGTGAATCAGCTACATGATTATCGGGTAAGTTTAATATTGAAAAATGTTATTTTCATTAGTAAAATAAATTTTTGAATATACTTACCCGATAATCATGATTTAATTGACCCACCCTTCCTCCCCATAGAGAACCAGTGGACCGAGGAAAAAGTGAGGTGGCGTCAACAACAAGTACTGTAGTACCTGGCCACAGGTGGCGCTTGTGAGTACACCCCCTTCTAGTATAGTGATAGCTGGCGTATCCCTCCCGTAGAATTCTGTCGGGCAACGGAGTTGACAGCTACATGATTATCGGGTAAGTATATTCAAAAATTTATTTTACTAATGAAAATAACATATTTTTTATTACTAATGTACTGGAAGATATATTTTCTAACCACTTACAATTGTGAGATGGAAATGTGTTCTACTCTGTATTCCAACAGAAAGATTTTTCTTCTTTGAAAATTATCATATTTAAACATGCAAATACATTAGCAAAGATGAGCTGGATATGGTAACCGGATATACTCTTTAAGTTTATATTGAACTCTATGTATATTAAAGGAAAGTTTTCAATATTAATCTTACCCGATAATCATGTAGCTGTCAACTCTGTTGCCGACAGAAATCTACGGTCGGGATACGCCAGCGATCGCTATACAGGTGGGGGTGAACACCACAGCGCCATCTGTGGTCAGGTACTCCAGTACTTCTTGTCAACACCACCTCAATTTTTCCTCTGTCGTGCCTCCGGCTAGACCTACATGGATACGCTGTTGATTCTGGAGTTTTTGCTCACGATTTGGTGATGTATTTGCTCTAGAGTTTAGCTTTCGCTATTCAGGAAGTTTTATCATTAGCTTAGCTAGCTTTTGGAATTAATTTGATTAATTATGGTGACGAAGAGAGTATGAACTCTCTTTCACTTTTAAATGGCCGACCCTTCCCTTAGACGGAAGTGTTGGTGTCTAAGAGAGTATAAACTCTCTTTCTTAATTTTGCTTAACAAAAGTTATAGATTTATTTTATATCTCTCCGCCTTTTATAGGCCTCTTCGATTAACTTCCTTTTATTATAAACTTATTAAAATTAATTTTTATATTTGTTTATATTCGACCTTTCCTAATAGTAGGCGGTCTTTTCTTGGTACCGAAGTTAATTAACATTGAGCCCGTCATTTCGTTTTTACCTGTTAACATATTATGCTATTTTAATGTTTTTGAAAGAATTTCTTTGATAGTCTCGTACTGTTTTCAAAGTTGAACTAACGTTTTGTTTTGTCTCTGCAGTTGTTGACGTTCAGAACGTTCAACTTGCGCTCTATCGTTACGATAGAGAGAGAATTTTCACGGTGTCACGTTGCAGTAAGAGTAAACCGATTCTAGCGTTTTGTTCATTCTTTCTTAGCTTAATGGTTTTAATTCTAATAAAGGAACTTTTTATTTGGGAAATCTTTCAGTTTTTTTCCTTTAACAATAATATGTTTTAACGATATATATGATTGGGCTCATCTCTCAGGTTCTAAGTCAAGAGAGAGAGAGAGAGAGATAGAGACGGAGGGAGAGAGAGGAGGATAAACGTTTCGTTCAAGCGAGTAACGTTGTTATCGTTTTTGCTCTTCTCCCTAGTCTCTTTAGGGGAAGAAGGTAAACGTTTCTAGAGTTTTATTCTTGTTCTCAAGCTTTATGCGGTGAGAGATTTTAAACGTAGTTTATTTGATCTAGTGTTTAGTCTCTTTCCAGCCACTGAATTATTTATCTTTCATTATATTTTTCTGTTACATTGTAATTCTGTTTTCGCAATTACTAACTTTTAAGGAAGGATAGAATTGCGTGTTTCAGGTACAAACCACTTAAAGTTTCGAGTTCAGTGAAATAAGTGCAAACAGAAAATCAAAAGTGATAAAGTGATAAGCGCAAAGTGTTACAGTGTTGCGTTCGAGGGTTCGTCTGTTCGTGCCAGTTGTTCGCCTAGTCTGGGACCTCTTACAAGCTCCCAAGCCCAGGGGAGAAGTAATGTCGAAGGACTTATGGGTTCAGCAGGCCTTGATCGACGAACAGACGTTTCCCTCCGTGGTTTCGGGTGTATCTACACACGTTGCCGACGTGATCACCCCACCCACACAAAGACGAGAGAGCCCTTTTATTCCTCGTCTGCGGAAGAGGTTTCTCGCAGAAACCATGGACCAAATCTTGCAGCTTTTAAGTGCAAGTCGGTCCCTTCCGCGCAAGTCCAACTCCTAGGTGTAGCCATTAGCACTGGGTCAGTTCGGACTTGCTGCAGTACGACAACTGCACACCTCCCAGAGAGGCGAGGTGGTATCGCAACAGGCAGTAGCTCCGTCTGTTGCCGCACCAGCTGTTTTAGACCCTCAGTCTCAACGGACAGTAGCTCCGTTTGTTGTTGTCTTTCTTAAACTCTAGTGGTCTATGCTGCAGACAATGCAGTCTCAGCTTGCGGTGTTGATGCAGGAGTTTCAGGCAGAGAAGGTTAACACACCTCCTCCTGCGAGCGCTCCTCCACCTCTACGCAGTCCAGCCTGCCAGACGTATGATGTTGAGGTTCCTCAAACTACCTCCATGCGTGAGCTGCCGCATTGGGAGTTGCCAGATACCAGCTCTGTGCAGCAACCTCCACTTTCCTTGAGGCAGGAGCCTCTTGCCACGCGGCAACCTCCTCAACACTTGAGGCAGGAGCCTTATGCTTTGCAGCAACCTCCTCTACCCTTGAGGTAGGAGCCTCATGCGTTGCGACTACCTCCTCCATCCTCGAGGCAACAACCTCTTGCGGTGCGACAACCTCCACCATCCTCGAGGCAGCAACCTCAACTCCACCTCTGCGCAGTCCACCCTGCCAGACGTATGATGTTGAGGTTCCTCAACCTACCTCCACGCGTGAGCTGCCGCATTGGGAGTTGCCAGATACCAACGCTATGCAGCAACCTCTTGCGTTGCGGCAACCTCCACCATCCTTGAGGCAGCAACCTCAACTCTTGCGGCAGCCACCTCCACTCTTGAGGCAAGAACCTCAACTCTTGAGGCAAGAGCCTCAACTCTTGAGGAACCTCATGCTATGAGGCAGCCGCCTCAACGCATGCAGCAACCGCATTCTTCACAGCATGAGCCTCTCTCTGCGTAGCTACCTCCTCAACCCTTGAGGCAGACGCAACTCTTGAGGCAGGAACCTCACAGGAGCCTCATGCTATGCGGCATCCTCCTCAAACCATGAGGCAGGAGCCTCATGCTATGCGGCATCCTCCTCAACCCATGAGGCAGGAGCCTCATGCTATGCGACATCCTCCTCTACCCATGAGGCAGCCTCATGCTATGCTGCATCCTCCTCAACCCATGAGGCAGGAGCCTCATGCTATGCGGCATCCTCCTCAACCCATGAGGCAGGAGTCTCATGCTATGAGGAGCCTCATGCTATGCGGCATCCTCCTCAAACCATGAGGCAGGAGCCTCATGCTATGCGGCAACCGCCTCAACCCATGAGGCAGGAGCCTCATACTATGCGGCATCCTCCTCAACGCATGCGGCATAAGCCTCTTCCCTTGCAGCTTGAGTCTCATCCCATGCAGCATGAGCCTCATACCATGCAGCATGAGCCTCATCCCATGCAGCATGAGCCTCATCCCATGCAGCATAAGCCGCACGCCATGCAACATGCTCTGCTTACCTTACAGCATGCTCTACATACAGCATGCTCTGCATACAGCATGCTCTGCATACCTTACCGCATGCTTCTCAGTCACACATCTTTGGTTGTTGCCAACTCACTAGACTGTCAAGCAGTTTCATAACGTTGCCTTCTAGTCTGCTGCTTTTGCACCAGTGAAACCCTCACTGAGAGAACTTAGCTTTTCTCGGATATGGTTCCTGTAGATGAGAAAGTGCTATTCTCCCTCCTTCTGATATTCCCTTGAGGACTCTGTCATTTGGAGAGGAGCCTTTAGCTGCGTAGCCTCCTTTGGACTTTTATTTAAGCATAACATGCTTCCAGGGAAGGTAATGGTTCCACTTCAGTCGCTAACCCCGTCTGTTACCACACCTGCTCCCATAGACCTTGAGCTGTGTTGCAAGACATGCAGTCCAAGCTTAGTCCTTGTTAGAGAATTTTTTGTTTACGGAGTCAGTGTGTCACTGGGAAGACGTTCAACAACCAGCAGAAGTGACTTGTTGTGACGCAGTGCGGCAACCTCAGCAACCCGATAAGGAGTTGTCAGTACGACCCAGACAGTCTAGACAGCTTCGGGTTGTCACTGTACTTCCTCGCTTCCCCATGGTTGACAGTTCACAGACTGTGCAGCAGTACCATGATCTTGTGTCCGGCTCCGTCAGACGACTAGCTTTTAAGAGCTCCCACAAGTCGTCGCTGTCTGGAGATTCTCAGATGGACTATGGATCTGACCAAGGAACTGGGCCTCCTGGTCAATTTAGAGGAGTCCCAGCTCGTCCCATCCCAGACCATTGTCTACCTGGGTATGGATCTTCAGAGTCGAGCTTTTCGGGCTTTTCCGTCGGCCCCAAAGATCTACTAAGCCCTAGTTTGCATCCAGAGCATGCTGAGAAGGAACCGATGCTCAGTCAGGTAGTGGATGAGTCTAACAGGGACACTTTCATCGCTGGCCCTGTTCATCGAGTTAGGGAGACCCCACCTCCGCCCCCCTTCAGTATCATCTAGCGGCTCACTGGATAAAGGACATGACGCTAGAGACGATCTCAGTTCCTGTTTCCGAAGAGAGGAGGTCTACTCTCACGTGGTGAAAGAACAGCTTTCTTCTCAAGGAAGTCTACCTTTGGCTGTTCAGAAACCCGACCGCCGTCTCTTCTCTGACGCATCAGACACGGGCTGGGGTGCGACTTTGGACGGACAGGAATGCTCGGGAACATGGAATCAGGAGCTAAGGACACTTCACATCTTTTGCAAGGAGCTGTTGGCGGTTCATCTGGCCTTGATAAACTTCAAGTCCCTCCAGCTTAACAAGGTGGTGGAGGTGGACTCTGACAACACCACAGCCTTGGCTTACATCTCCAAGCAGGGAGGGACTCATTCGTGGAAGTTGTTCTAGATCGCAAGGGACCTCCTCATCTGGTTAAAAGATCGAAAGCTCACGCTGGTAACGAGGTTCATTCAGGGCGATGTGAATGTCATGGCAGATCGCCTTAGCCGGAAGGGTCAGGTCATCCCCACAGAGTGGACCCTTCACAAGAATGTTTGCAGCAGACTTTGGGCCCTGTGGGGTCAGCCAACCATAGATCTGTTCGCTACCTCGATAACCTAGAGGCTCCCGTTGTATTGTTCTCCGATTCCAGACCCAGCAGCAGTTCACGTGGATGCTTTTCTGCTGGATTGGTCCCATCTCGACCTGTATGCATTCCCGCCGTTCAAGATTGTCAACAGGGTCTTTCTGAAGTTCGCCTCTCGCAAAGGGACACGGCTGACGTTGGTTGGCTCCGCTCTGGCCCGCGAGAGAATGGTTCATAGAGGTACTGCAATGGCTGGTCGACATTCCCAGGACTCTTCCTCTAGGAGTGGACCTTCTACGTCTACCTCACGTAAAGAAGGTACATCCAAACCTCCACGCTCTTCGTCTGACTGCCTTCAGACTTTCGAAAGACTCTCAAGAGCTAGGGGCTTTTCGAAGGAGGCAGCCAGAGCGATTGCCAGAGCAAGGAGGACATCCACTCTCAGAGTCTATCAGTCTAAAGGGGAAGTCTTCCGAAGCTGGTACAAGGCCAATGCAGTTTCCTCATCCAGTACCACTGTAACCCAGATTGCTGACTTCCTGTTACATCTAAGGAACGTAAGATCCCTTTCAGCTCCTACGATTAAGGGTTACAGAAGTATGTTGGCAGCGGTTTTCCGCCACAGAGGCTTGGATCTTTCCACCAACAAAGATCTACAGGACCTCCTTAGGTCTTTTAAGACCTCAAAGGAACGTCGGTTGTCCACTCCAGGCTGGAATCTAGACGTGGTCCTAAGGTTCCTTATGTCATCAAGATTTGAACCTCTCCAATCAGCCTCTTTTAAGGACCTCACATTGAAAACTCTTTTCCTCGTGTGCTTGACAACAGCTAAAAGAGTAAGTGAGATCCACGCCTTCAGCAGGAACATAGTTTTCACATCTGAAACGGCTACATGTTCCTTGCAGCTCGGTTTTTTGCTAAAACGAGCTTCCTTCATGTCCTTGGCCTAAGTCGTTCGAGATCCCAAGCCTGTCCAACTTGGTGGGGGACGAACTGGAGAGAGTACTTTGCCCAGTTAGAGCTCTTAGGTACTATCTAAAAAGGTCATAACCTTTACGAGGACAATCAGAAGCCTTTTGGTGTGCTATCAAGAAGCCTTCTCTTCCAAGGTCTAAGAACTCAGTTTCTTACCTATTCAGGCTCCTGATTAGGGAAGCACATTCTCATCTGAAGGAAGAAGACCTTGCTTTGCTGAAGGTAAGGACACATGAAGTGAGAGCTGTGGCTACTTCAGTGGCCCTCAAACAGAACCGTTCTCTGCAGAGTGTTATGGATGCAACCTATTGGAGAAGCAAGTCAGTGTTCGCATCATTCTATCTCAAAGATGTTCAGTCTCTTTACGAGAACTGCTACACCCTGGGACCATTCGTAGCAACGAATGCAGTAGTAGGCGGGGGCTCAGCCACTACATTCCCATAATCCCATAACCTTTTTAACCTTTCTCTTGAATACTTTTTATGGGTTGTACGGTCGGCTAAGAAGCCTTCCACATCCTTGTTGATTTGGCGGGTGGTCAATTCTTTCTTGAGAAGCGCCGAGGTTAAAGGTTGTGATGAGGTCCTTTAGTATGGGTTGCAGCCCTTTATACTTCAGCACCTAAGAGTCGTTCAGCATCCTAAGAGGACCGCTACGCTCAGTAAGGAAGACGTACTTAATAAAGGCAGAGTAATGGTTCAAGTCGTCTTCCTTACCAGGTACTTATTTATTTTATGTTATTTTTGAATAACTAATAAAATAAAATACGGGATACTTAGCTTCTTTGTTAACATATATGCTGGTCTCCACCCACCACCCTGGGTGTGAATCAGCTACATGATTATCGGGTAAGATTAATATTGAAAAATGTTATTTTCATTAGTAAAATAAATTTTTGAATATACTTACCCGATAATCATGATTTAATTGACCCACCCTTCCTCCCCATAGAGAACCAGTGGACCGAGGAAAAAATTGCGGTGGTGTTGATAAGAAGTACTGGAGTACCTGACCACAGATGGCGCTGTGGTGTTCACCCCCACCTGTATAGCGATCGCTGGCGTATCCCGACCGTAGATTTCTGTCGGCAACAGAGTTGACAGCTACATGATTATCGGGTAAGTATATTCAAAAATTTATTTTACTAATGAAAATAACATTTTAATTGCAGCATTGAAATAAATCATAAAATTGAAATTTCTTGAAACTGATAAACAGTGTGAACTAGATGGAGTAAGAGGGTTGAAAAGATGAGAAATATAGTTATGGTAAAGATGTAACGAAAAGGTCTTGTACAGTAACTAGATTGAAAGAGGCTAGGGCAGTGGGAGGAGTATACTGTATATAGGTTAAGAAATATGGGAGTAGGAGAATAGGCAGGACAAGAATGTGTTTAGTTTGTAGAGATTAAATTTATAAAGAACAAGGGCTGTACTCGATAAGAAGTGTGTAAGTACTTGAAATGTGTAACGTTATGTGCGAAGGCGGGTCATGATAATGATTAGTCTCATTTTAAGGGATTGAAGTGACTGATACAGTAGAAGTTTAGAGAAAATCATCATGAATTACTTCTTAAATGTTTAGGTAGACACTACCTTTTAGAAAACAAATTCTTCGGGAAATTACAATGTACTGTATGTACAGTATTGTATAAGTATATCTTATATTCTAGAACAAGTTTTTATGATTGTATTTTATAAGTATGAATAAGCCTTACAGTATTCATAAAACATGTTTTATTTTTGCATATGCAGTTAGTCCTTGGGTCATAATGGTTTTGACTTACAACATTTTGTGAATACTATGCAGCTCCCATTAAGGAATTGCATGAATTTTTCTTTCATTTTTTTGTTTACATTAACATTACTCTAAATTTTGTCATCAGCTGAAATAGCAGACTGTATTACATGAAATTAGTGTTGCCTTATTAAGGGTTGTTACATAAAATCATATGGTACAGTAATTGTTTCTTTTAACTGCTGAATTTCCTCAGTTTTAAATCTTAACATTTTATCCTTTACAGGGCAAAGAAGGTTTCAAGAAACTGTTTGGGATTGACTATTCAGAAAAGGCTATAGATTTAGCAAAAGCAATTGCTGTGGATAAGGATGTTCCTGTGGTTTATGAGGTAAGGGACAAACAATAACTGAAAATAATGTAGTGTAACATATGGGAGAGATTTCCTCTCAGATTTGTTTTTATTATTTTTCATGCAAACAATGCATGGATTTTTTTTTAATACTGTACGTTTGTTATGAATATTTGGTTTATTTGAAATAAAATTCATTGTCTTGTAGAGCTTGTGTATTACATGTTGCATAGATAGAGAAAAAGAATTAAAAGTCAAATGCTTTGTTAGATATAATGCCCTTTTCTGGAGAAGAATACAATTTTAGGGTACTACTAATTATGTGGTAAGAGCTCAGCAATGTATTCTTCTATATTCATTTGTTTTTGTTTGGCGTCCAGAAATTCCGGAATGCTATTATATTTTTTTTTATTCCGTATCTAGTTGGTTGTATTGTTTTTTGTCCCAATGCTAATAGAAATCCTAGTCCTTTTAAGTATGAGTAGCAGATTGCAAAGAGTAATTGTTGATGGCCACCATTGTGAGTATAGGAATGTAATACCTGGTGTTCCTCAGGGTAGTGTTCATTATTCCGTAGCTAGTTGGTTGCACAGTATTGTCTTTTGTTCCAATACAAATACAAATCCTTGTCCTTTTTAAGTATGAGTAGCAGATTGCAAAGAGTAATTGTTGATGGCCACCATTGTGAGTATAGGAATGTAATACCTGGTGTTCCTCAGGGTAGTGTTCTTGGCCTATTACTTTTCATACTATAAACGCATCATGTGTGGTTTGGCCTAGAAAACAAACTCGTTGTTGCAGATGATGTTACTCTTTGCATTAATTCCAGTTCCCGAATGTAGATCTGGCATTGCTGAATTCCTTATAAGAGATCTAGCTAAAATTGATACTGGTGCAAATTATGGGGCATGAAGTTGAACCCTAACAAATGTTTCTATAACTATAAATAACTTCTTTAAAGTTTTAGGTGTGATTCTTGATTGCAGATTTACTTTTGAGAAACACATTTGGTCTGTTTCTTCTTCAATTGCACAAAAAAATTGGCTTACTGATTTGCTTTGATCAATTTGTTTAAAGAAATTTTTTAATATTTTCATTCTACCTTGTTTTGAGTATTGTTCTTATGTATGGTCCTCAGCTGCTGAGTCTCATCTTATTTTTTGATTAAAACTTTCAGCCTATTAAATTCCTTTTTTCAATATTAAACTTACCCGATAATCATGTAGCTGTCAACTCCGTTGCCCGACAGAATTCTATGGAGGGATACGCCAGCTATCACAATACTAGAAGGGGGTGTACTCACCAGCGCCACCTGTGGCCAGGTACTACAGTACTTCTTGTTGACACCTCCTCAATTTTTCCTCTGTCGTGCTTCGGGCAAGACGTTCTGGGATACGCTTATGATCTTGGAGTATTTTCACGGCTTTTGGTGAAGTATTTCTCTCAGATTTCGGCTGTCGCTTTACTGGAAAACTTCTATATTAGCTTAGATAGCTATTATTTAGTCCTGATTAACGGTTAACGATCTTTTTGCTTGATTTGGAATCCCCACTTGGCTAACTCTTTTGATTCAAGATGTCTGACATTTCACAAGCCCCTCCACATAGACGATGTAGGTCTTGTAATAGGCGTATTCCGAAGGCCTCGGTAGATCCTCACACCGCTTGTTCTGACTGTAGGGAAAGGCCCTGTCAGTTAGAAGATCGATGTGAGGAATGCGCCGGACTTTCGGAACTTGATTTTGTCCGATTTCTTAAGTATTCAACCAAGTTAGAGAGAGAGAGAGTTAGGAGGAGTTCTTCTCGCTCTTCACTTTTTTCCTCACCTCATGATCCCCTACCTTTTCCTCCCCCTGTAGTGGCTACCCCCGATCCTACTATTTGCCCTCAACCTGATATGTCTGTTGTTTTGCGTGCCATTCAGGCTTTAGGCGATAAAGTAGAGTCAGTGGTTAGTGATCATAAGTCTCTTATGGCCGAAGTCAAGGAACTTAAGGTCAAGAGTGCAGTGGGTGGTATTAGTGCCAGTGCTATGACGAGTGCTAGTGTCAGTGCAGTGCCAAGTGCTAGTGTCAGTGTCAGTGTGGTGCGTGAGGGTACTTCTGTGCGTGCCAGTCGTCCTCCCAGTCCGGGACCTCTTGCAAGCTCCCAAGCCCAGGGGAGAAGCAATGTCGAAGGGCAAAAGGGTTCGGCAGGCCTTGATCGGCGCACAGAAGTATCCTCGGTGGTTGCGGGCGTGTCTTCTAGAGACCGTCACTCCCACCTGCAGACGATTGAGCCCGTCTTTTACTCGTCTGCTGAAGAGTTGTCAGGCAAGAAACGTTGGACTCAGGTCTCAAGACCACTCAAGCGCAGAGTCCAGACCTCAAGAGCTCAACCTGGCTGCAGTCATTGGATCAGCTCTGACTCGCCGCAGTCATCAGTTGAGTGCACTCCTCCTAAGAGGAGTAAGGTACTGCCGCAACAGATCTCTGCTGTTAAGGCTTTACCTCAGCAGACCTTAGTGTCTGCAGACCCCAAGTTGACTCTACTGCAGTCCATGCAGTCACAACTGGCGGTCTTGATGCGTGAGTGTCAGGCTGAGAAGGTTACACCTCCTCCTGCGATCGCTCCGCCTAACCGCAGTACTGCCTGCCAGGCGTACGATGTTGAGGCTCCTCAGGATACCTTAGCACGTTCTGAGTTGACTGTTTCCAGTGGTGTGCAGCTCCCTCCGCCTTCCTTAAGGCAACCTCAGCAATGGGAACAGGAAGCTTATTCCTTACTTCCTCCGCTTCCACTTGCAGTTCCACCAGTGAGGCAACACTCTCTTGAGGTACAACAACCTCTCCCATCCATGAGTCAGACTCCTCAGCTCTCGCTGCAGCGACCTCAACCCTCCTCAAGGCAAGCACCTCAACACCTTAGCCTTGCGCCTCAGGAACCTCAACTCGCGAGACAATTACTGCGTTCTGCGCAGCCTCTACCTCGTCGCTCTCAGCTCACACCTCAGGAACCTCAACTCGTTCCTCAGGAACCTGCTACTGCGCATCCACCAACCACACAGCAAGCGCAACTCTTGAGTTCAGACACTCATGCCAGGAGTCAGCCCCCTCCACCCATGCGCCTACCTTCTGCTACTTCTTTGGATCAGCCTTTGCAGCCTGAGCCTCAGGTGTTCCCTCAACAGAGACTTGAGGAGGAAACCACAAGTGTTTTTGTTCCAGCTCGTGCTGATTCTGCTGTTCAGCATACCTTACCGATCTCTTCGCTACACTCTGGTGATGAGGTTTCTGATGATGAGGCTGCACACCTTGATCCCTCATCAGATGTGGATGAATCCAAGTCTTCTCCACCTCCTATTGACTTTCGTAAGGTCTTGGCTCTTTTAAGAGAGGTATACCCAGACCACTTTGTCTCTGCTATCCCCCGCTCTCCGCCATCTGAGTTTTCACTGGGCATGCAGCCAGCTAAGTCTACGTTTACTAAGCTCGTCTTAGCAAGGTCCTCTAAGAGAGCGTTAAGGATTTTAGGGGAGTGGTTGCAGTCTAAGCAACAACTTGGAAAGACTTCGTTCATGTTTCCTCCGACTAAGCTCACCTCTAAAGCGGGCGTTTGGTATGCCACAGGAGAGGAACCAGGCTTGGGAGTACCTGCCTCTGCCCAGGCTGACTTCTCAAGTCTGGTAGACTCTCCTCGTAGAACAGCAATGAGGCGCTCTAAGGTTTGCTGGACCTTCTCAGACCTTGATCACTTTCTGAAAGGTGTTTTTAGAGCATTTGAGATGTTCAATTTCCTAGACTGGTGCCTGGGGGCCCTTAGCAAGAACACCTCCCCTGCGGACAAGGACTCTGCCATGCTCTTGATGTCCTGCATGGATAAGGCCATTAGGGATGGATCTGGAGAGCTTGCTTCGATGTTTGTGTCAGGGGTTCTTAAGAAAAGGGAGCAGCTTTGTACCTTCCTTTCCTCCAGCATCACACCTTGTCAAAGGTCTCAACTCCTTTTCGCTCCGCTCTCGAAGTTCCTTTTTCCCGAAGAGCTTGTTAAGGACTTGTCTGCGGCCCTGATACAAAAGGACACCCATGATCTTGTGGCCTCATCGGCTCGAAAGACTAAGGTTGCTACCTCAGTCCCCAGGACTTATCGCACCCCAGTGGCTGATACCCCTGCCACGAGGTTTATTCCGCCCTTTCGTGGTAGAGCCCCCAGCCGAGGAAGCTCCCGTCCAGACTCTTCCAGGAGCAAGTCTAGGAAAGGTTCCAAGGCTTCTAAAGGAAAAAACTGACTCTCAACATCTCCAGACAGCAGTAGGAGCCAGACTCAAGATCTTCTGGCAAGCCTGGGAAAAGAGAGGTGCAGACGCCCAGTCTGTCAGTTGGCTGAGGGAGGGTTACAGGATACCATTCTGCCGCAAACCCCCTCTGACCACATCTCCCATCAACCTCTCTCCCAACTACAAAGAAAAGGACAAGAGGCTAGCGTTGCACCAGGAGGTGTCGCTCCTTTTACAGAAGAAGGCAGTGGTTATAGTCCGGGACCATCAATCCCCGGGCTTCTACAACCGTCTTTTTCTGGTGGCCAAGAAGACAGGAGGTTGGAGACCGGTGCTGGACGTCAGCGCGCTCAATGCGTATGTCACCAAGCAGACGTTCACGATGGAGACGACGAAGTCGGTCCTAGCAGCGGTCAGGCAGGAGGACTGGATGGTCTCGTTGGACCTGAAAGATGCTTACTTTCACGTTCCTATTCATCCAGACTCCCAACCTTTCCTGAGATTCGTTTTTGGAAAGGTTGTCTACCAATTCCAAGCCCTGTGTTTTGGCCTAAGCACAGCTCCTATGGTGTTTATGCATCTGATGAGGAATGTAGCA
This sequence comes from Palaemon carinicauda, assembly GCF_036898095.1. Lineage (NCBI taxonomy): Eukaryota > Metazoa > Arthropoda > Malacostraca > Decapoda > Palaemonidae > Palaemon > Palaemon carinicauda. Next base: position 58,111,619 of record NC_090728.1, on the reverse strand, counting down.
AAATTCCTCCACTTATCGGACATCAGAGCCTCCCTTTACTTAGACGACTGGCTGTTGAGAGCCTCCACGAGTCGTCGCTGTCTGGAGAATCTCAACTGGACTTTGGACTTAATCAAAGAACTGGGTCTGTTAGTCAACCTAGAAAAGTCTCAGCTCATTCCCTCCCAATCCATTGTGTACCTGGGAATGGAGATTCGGAGTCAGGATTTTCGGGCTTTTCCATCGGCCCCAAGGATAAGCCAAGCCCTAGATTGCATCATGAGCATGCTGAAGAGGAGCAGTTGCTCGGTGAGACAGTGGATGAGTCTCACAGGGACCCTTTCATCGCTGGCCCTGTTCGTCGAGCTAGGGAGACTCCACCTCCGCCCTCTTCAATTCCATCTTGCAGCTCATTGGGACAAGGGTTTGACTCTCGAAGCAGTCTCTATCCCAGTCACCAAAGAGATGAAGACCACTCTCTTGTGGTGGAAGACCAATCTCCTTCTCAAGGAGGGCCTATCGTTGGCTATTCAGACCCCCAATCTTCATCTCTTCTCGGATGCATCGGACTCGGGCTGGAGCGCGACCTTGAACGGACTGGAGTGCTCGGGAACGTGGAACGAGGAACAGGGAACGCTCCACATCAACTGCAAGGAGCTTCTAGCAGTTCACTTGGCCCTGTTGAACTTCAAGTCCCTCCTGCTAGGCAAGGTGGTGGAGGTGAACTCCGACAACACCACAGCCTTGGCTTACATCTCCAAGCAAGGAGGGACCCATTCGAGGAGCCTATACGAGATCGCAAGGGACCTCCTCATTTGGTCAAGAAGTCAAAACCTCACTTTAGTCACGAGGTTCATTCAGGGCAACATGAACGTCTCAGCAGATCGCCTAAGCAGAAGGAATCAGGTCATTCCCACGGAATGGACCCTCCACAAGAGCGTGTGCAACAGACTTTGGACCTTGTGGGGTCAGCCTACCATAGATCTGTTTGCCACCTCCATGACCAAGAGACTTCCGTTGTACTGTTCCCCAGTTCCAGACCCAGCAGCAGTTCATGTGGATGCTTTTCTGCTGAACTGGTCCCATCTCGACCTTTACGCATTTCCACCGTTCAAGATAATAAACAAAGTCCTTCAGAAGTTCATCTCGCACGAAGGGACACGGCTGACGCTGGTTGCTCCCCTTTGGCCTGCAAGAGAATGGTTCACAGAGGTACTTCAATGGCTGGTCGACGTCCCCAGGACTCTCCCTCTAAGAGTGGACCTTCTACGTCAACCTCACGTAGACAAGTTGCACCCAAACCTCCACGCTCTTCGGCTGACTACCTTCAGACTGTCGAAAGATTCGCTAGAGCTAGAGGCTTTTCGAAGGAGGCAGCCAGTGCGATTGCCAGAGCAAGGAGGGTTTCCACTCGTAGAGTCTACCAATCTAAGTGGGAAGTCTTCCGGAGCTGGTGTAGAGCCAATGCAGTATCCTCTACCAATACCTCTGTGACCCAAATAGCTGACTTCCTATTACATCTTAGGAATGAGAGATCCCTTTCAACCCCTACGATTAAAGGGTACAGGAGTATGTTGGCTTCAGTTCTCCGCCACAGAGGTTTGGACCTTTCTTCCAACAAGGACCTTCAAGACATCCTTAAGTCTTTTGAGACTTCTAAAGAGCGTCGTCTACCCACTCCAGGCTGGAACCTAGACGTAGTCTTAAGGTTCCTTATGTCACCTAGGTTCGAACCTCTCCAGTCAGCTTCCTTCAAGGACCTTACCCTCAAGACTCTTTTTCTCGTCTGCCTTGCAACAGCGAAAAGAGTCAGTGAGGTTCATGCCTTCAGCAAGAACATTGGTTTCACGACCGAATCTGCAACATGTTCTTTACAGCTCGGGTTCTTAGCTAAGAACGAACTTCCTTCACGTCCTTGGCCTAGATCGTTTGAAATACCTAGCCTCTCCAACATGGTAGGTAACGAGCTAGAGAGAGTTCTTTGCCCTGTCAGAGCTCTCAAATTTTATCTTAATAGGTCAAAACCTATTCGAGGACAGTCAGAAGCCTTATGGTGTGCCATCAAGAAACCTTCGAGGCCCATGTCCAAGAATGGGGTTTCGTATTATATAAGGCTTCTGATTAGAGAAGCCCATTCTCATTTAAAGGAGGAAGACCTTGCTTTGCTGAAGGTAAGGACCCACGAAGTAAGAGCCGTAGCTACTTCGATGGCCTTTAATAAAAACCGTTCTCTGCAGAGCATAATGGATGCAACCTATTGGAGGAGCAAGTCAGTGTTTGCATCATTTTATCTTAAAGATGTCCAGTCTCTTTACGAGAACTGCTACACCCTGGGACCATTCGTAGCAGCGAGTGCAGTAGTAGGTGAGGGCTCAGCCACTACATTCCCTTAATCCCATAACCTTTTTTTTTAACCTTTCTCTTGAATACTTTTATTGTTGTTTTTATGGTTGTTACGGTAGGCTAAGAAGCCTTCCGCATCCTTTTGATTTGGCGGGTGGTCAATTCATTCTTGAGAAGCGCCTGGGTTAGAGGTTGTGTAGAGGTCCTTTAGTAGGGGTTGCAGCCCTATATACTTTAGCACCTTTGAGTTGATTCAGCCTCCAAGAGGAACGCTGCGCTCAGTAAGGAAGACGAACTTAAAAAAGAGGCAGAGTAACGGTTCAAGTCGACTTCCTTACCAGGTACTTATTATTTCATTGTTATTTGAGATAACTGTTATATGAAATAGGGATACTTAGCTATCCTTTAATCTTGTACACTGGTTTTCACCCACCCCCCTGGGTGTGAATCAGCTACATGATTATCGGGTAAGTTTAATATTGAAAAATGTTATTTTTATTAGTAAAATAAATTTTTGAATATACTTACCCGATAATCATGATTTAATTGACCCTCCCTTCCTCCCCATAGAGAACCAGTGGACCGAGGAAAAATTGAGGAGGTGTCAACAAGAAGTACTGTAGTACCTGGCCACAGGTGGCGCTGGTGAGTACACCCCCTTCTAGTATTGTGATAGCTGGCGTATCCCTCCATAGAATTCTGTCGGGCAACGGAGTTGACAGCTACATGATTATCGGGTAAGTATATTCAAAAATTTATTTTACTAATAAAAATAACATATTCCTAATCTGGATATTAATTTCTGACAATGTTGTTCTGGTAGTTCTTTATGCATGTTCCATAAGATTTTTCATAATACTGACCATCCTTTGCATTCTTACCATCCCAGACTCTACTATCCTGTATGAAGTTAATTCTAAAAGCCTTGCCTTATTCATCATATGGTTCAACACTAAACAATGTTCTAGAAGTTTTATTCCTGCTGTGACCAGATTGTGGAATAATCTTCATAATCAAGCAGTGGAATCAGTGGAACTTCAAAAGTTTATAATTGTAGTAAAAGTTTTTAAACATCTGACTTAGCCGGTAGTTATATATATAGCTATACGTCCCTGACGTCCGGCAGAAATTTCAAAACTTGCAGCAATCGCAGATTGGGTAGCCAGGTGTACCACCTGCGCGCCCCTAGCGAGGTACCTGGAACCATTCCATGATTCCTCAGATCTTCCCTGCCGCTCACGCCGGCAACATCATTGGATTTTTCACTCGCTGTAACCTGTATAATTGCAGTCATCTTGGTGATGTACAATTCACTGTTGGCTTTTGATAGTTGGGTTTTATTTTGACTGAGAGTAGTGGTTGGGTTATGATCGATATGTTCATAACTTGAAAGGGGTAGGATTAGGAGTTTTTTCCACCTACTGTAAAAATAACGAACTTACTCTTAAAAACATGATGGTGGTAGGTAAACACTCCGCCAACACTATGACGTCACATTCATATGACGTAATCTACGTAGTTACTACGTAGTATGACTTTCATATTCATTTCTTTTTCTATGCAGAGAATGAAAAGTAAAATTCTACTTACAAACCAAAAGTATTTACGTTTTTATAATATAATAGGAATATATTATTTTTAAGAATATATTTGTCCTATTAGTATACTTTATTTAGATACTCAATTTTCAGAGTTTAAATAAAACTAGCGTACAGTTAAAGTTACGCTGCGTAGTTCTGGCATAAGGAAAGCTGACATAATGAAAGAATTCATTGAAGTCAGCTTCCTTATCTCGAAGTAAAATCAATACAGTCTCACAAATTACTTTGTATCGTTATTTATTTTTGTTTTCGATATTGGGATTTCTAATATTAATCAAATAACCTATTGCATTCTCATTGAAGCCCTAGGCGGAAGAGTAATATTTCTTGCAGCGGGCAGTTCTATTTATGGTCTTATGTGAAAGAGTATAAAAAGTGCAATTTTCAGTGCTAAATTAGTGCAGTGAATTTAATCTGTCAGTGTAGGGTGCATCTGCTCGACCCTGTCGTTATCCTAGCCTTAGACCTCTTCCAAGCTCCCCAACCCCTGGGAGAAGGAATGTCGATCGGTGAAAGGAAACGAGAGGCGTTAGCGCTCGAGCAGACGTCCCCTGGAGCGTTCATGTTGTCGCTTCCCAGAACGCTCGCCCTCGCCGTAGGAAAGGCGAGGTAAAAGTGTTATCTTCGCCGTCGGTTGATTCAGCTCACAGACAGGGCTGTCGTCTTACGTATTTCCCTTCCTTCTAGACAAGAAGAGAGTTGCTTGTCATGTCGCCGAGCATTTAGATGCTCAACACCATAAGCTAGCGTCAAGAAGGACGCCAAGCGTTAAGGAATGGACTACATCACGCCAAGCGTCGAGTAGCTGGAAGTCATGACACGTAACACCGAGCGTCAGAGCATTGGACGGCAAGCGTGACGTCATCGAGCTTCCAGCAGGACGTCATTGAACAGCAAGCGTGACGTCATCGAGCTTCCAGCAGGACGTCGAGCGTCCAGCACTACTAACGATGCTGTAAGGGTTTGACACAATGTTTGGAACTGAGTGCAACTTCTTTGTCTCTCTTGTTGGATGAGCGAATGTACGTGACGCCGAGTGTCAAGCATAGTTCCGAGCATCTAAATCGCGAACGTCATTGTTCCGAGAGTCACGTGGCACACCGAGCTTCACGTGGCACCGAGCGTCAAGCAGTTGCATGGCGTCTAGCGTCCAGCAGTTGGACTTGACGTCGAGTGTCAAGCAGTTAGACGTGACGCCGAGCGTCAAGCAGTTGCATGGCGTCAAATGTCCAGCAGTTGGACTTGACGTCGGGTGTCAAGCTTGACAACGAGCATCAAGCAGTTAGACGTGACACCGAACGTCAAGCAGTTAGACGTGACGTCGAGCATCAGGACTCGGACGCCTTGATTACACCATTTGAGCCGAACGTCGACATCGTGAGCGTCTTAGTTCCGATCGTAATGCCCGCGAGCGTCTAGCGTTGGAACATAGTTACTCCAGGCGCTATAACTGAAAAGATATAGAGAAAAATATTAACTGGAAGGAAATTATTTTCACACACCAAGACCGCCTGTACAGACTCTTGGTGTCTGATGGAGGGCGAGAAATAAACCCGTAAAAGTAAGTAATAATCTTGGACCCATTGAGGCCAGAATTACAGGACCTTAAGGAGTTATCTCCTAGGAAACAAGACGTCTCTACCTCGGTTAGAGACTTGTAGGAGGAAGGGATCGACGATCTCCTTTCCCCTATTTATCTTTTAGAGGTATTCTCGTAGGAGAAGATTCTAAGATCCTTCATCCTTCTGTTGACTTATAGAAACTCATGAGAGTTTTTTCTGAAGAGTTTCCGAATTATTTGGTGCCTGCTGCTCCTCGATCCCCGCCTTCAGAGTTTATGCTAGGGAAGGCGTCGAAGGAGTCTCTTTTTACAAGATGGTGCTGTCCCGATCATCTAAAAAGAGCTTTGAGGATGATGGGAGACTGGATACAACCCTAGAATATCCAGGGTAATACTGTTTTTCTCTTTTCCCTCGGCTAAATTGACATCCAGATCTAGTGTTTGGTTCGAGACGGGAGAAGTTCTCAGCTTGGGAGTTCCTACCTCTGCCCAAGGAGATTTTTCGAGTCTAGTAGACGCTCTGCATCGGATGGCCTTAAGAAGGACCAAATACTCTGGTCAACGTCAGAGCTTGATCATCCTCTCAAAGGCGTCTTCAAAGCTTTTGAAGTATTCTTTTTCCTTGCCTGGACTCTGGGAGCCTTGGGGAAGAAGGTTTCTGCCTTGAAGGATGTTGACTCTGATAGTCTCAGCCTCATTATGTCAAGCATGAATAAAGCCTTAAAGAATTGTTCCAATGAGTTAAGAAAAGAGCCCAAATGTGTTCTTTTCTGTCCATTGGGGTTACACCCATTCAGAAGTCAGAATTGAGGTACGCACTCCCCCCTTTTTTATTCCTCTCTTCTTCCTCAAGAGTTGGTCAAAGAGGTCTCTTCCACTTTAACCCTAAAGGTCACACAAGATTTGGTGTCTAAATCAGCAAGGAAGGTTCTGCATACTTTTTTCTCTAAACCGCACAGACAACAGTAGGAGCCAGACTAAACAACTTCTGGCAAGCCTGGGAGAGGAGAGGAGCAGACCTTTGGTCAGTACTATTTCTAAGGAGGGATGCGAATTCTTTTTGCTAGTGAAACCTCCTTTAATAGTAACTCCCATAGACCTCTCTGCCAGATACAGAGAGGAGCCAAAGAGACAGGCTATGCAACATCAAATATCTCTCTTCTTGGAGAAGGAGGCTATTGACCGATCCTGGATTTAAGTGCTCTCAACGCCTTCGTTCAGAAGACAAAGTTCTCCATGGAGACATCGAAATCAGTCCTAGCAGCAGTAAAAAAGGATGACTGGATGGTCTCTTTAGACCTCCAGGATGCTTTCTTCCACATCCTCATCCATGCAAACTTCAAGCAATACCTGAAGGTTCGTGTATAGGAGGAAGTTGTCCAGTTTTGGGCTCTTTGTTTCGGCCTAAGCACCACCCCTCAATAGATGGTGTGTCTGCTAGGACCTGTCGTTCTTCTAACCATAGACCTTTTCCAATCTCCCCAATCCCTGGGAGAAGGAATGTCGAATGTTCTAACCGTAGACCTCTTCCAAGATCCCCAACCCCTGGGAAAGGAATGTCGACCATAGACCTCTTCCAAGCCCCCCAGCCTTGGGGAGAAGGAATGTCAAACGGCAAAAGGAAACGAGATGCTTTAGCTCCCGAGCAGTTGTCACCTCGAGCATACCTGTTGACGCTTTCCAAGACGCTTGCCTTCTTATAGGGAAGGTGAGGTTAAAGTTTTTTCGTCAACTTCGGATGACGCAGCGCCCAGACGAGGCTGGTGTCAAGTTTCCAGACCTCTGAAGAGGAAGATGGACATGGTCAATCAGCGTCCTATCATGACTCCGCAAGCTACTGGTTGTAGGTTTTGGAGCAGTCCTGAGCGTTTTCATTCTACCGAAGAAAGCTTTCCCACCAAATGTCCTTTAAGGACGTCGGCAACTGTCAAGAAATGTCCAACTCACCCAGTTGCAGGACAGTTGTCTGAGTCTGGCATGACCTCGGTTCATGCTCCTCCTCCACCATCAGACTGGTTATCGTCCTCTGGACGCTCTGTGCGCTCTTTAAACGGCGGAGAAAACTAGCTTGTGGTAGATGTGACGTCTCCTGTACCACAACAAGTGGACCCTAATTTTAATATGCTGCAAGATATACAACAGAAACTCTTCGCTCAAGAAGCTTCACACCTGGACGCCGAGCGTCGTAAGGCTTCTAGTCGAGAGGTTCTTGACGACGAACATCGTTACAACTCCATCGTTAAATGGCGTGTTTCAGCCGCTTCAACCAAAAGGAGTCAAGAAGCCAGATGTGATGTCGAGCGTCCAGCTAACGTGACGTCGAGCGTCCAGCAGGACGTGACGTCGAGCGTCCAGTTTAAACGTGACGTCGAGCGTCCAGTTTAAACGTGACGTCGAGCGTCCAGTTTTAACGTGACGTGGAGCGTCCTGCAAGACGTGACTTTGAGCATCCTGCAAGACGTGACGTCGAGCGTCAATCGGGACGCGACGTCGAGCATCAAGCAGAACGCAACGTTGAGCGTCAAACAGCTCGTGACATGGACGTGTACACATTTCCACCGTTCAAAATTCATTACAAAGTGATGCAAAAAGTTTGGGTCACACGAAGGGACCAGATTGACTCTAGTGGCCCACTTTTGGCCCTCAAGAAAGTGGTTCACAGAGGTTCTGGAATGGATGGTAGACACTCCAAGCAGCCTTTCATTAAGAGTAGTTCTACTCAAACAACCCCACTTGGAAAGATACCATCAACAATCTCCAAGCTCTTCATCTAACTGTTTTCAGATTATCGGAAAACTCACAAGAGCTAGAGGTTTTTTGGAAGAGGCAGCTAGGGCTATTGCAAGAGCAAGAAGGACGTCTATCTTCTAGGTTTACCAATCCAAGTGGGAAGTTTTTAGAGAGTGGTGCAGAGTCAACTCTGTTTCCTCGTCCAGTACCTCTATAATTCAGATTGTTGACTTCCTGTTATATCTTCGAAGGAAACGTAATTTTTTCATCCTCTACCATCAAGGAATACAAGAGTATGTTAGCAACCGTATTCAGGCCAACACTTGGTCCTTTCTAATGTTAAAGACCTTCAGGAACTTCTCAAATCATTTGAAACATCAAAGCAATAGTTCCAGGATTCACCAGCTTGGAATCTGGATATAGTCCTGAAGTTCATTAAGAGTGACAGGTTTGAGCCCTTGCATTCAGCTTCATTTAAGGACCTCACAATGAAAAGACTATTTGTTCCAACACAGAGACTTAAGCTTACCTCGAACCACTTTCTTAGGAGTTACCTGGAACCTCCTCTCAAATGACCAGAGTTTTGCGTAGTTTACCCTACTCCCGTTTTCTGTAATGGTAGGCCTAGCGGAAGGATACGTGCCCTAAGGGCAAACCCGAGGTAGGCCACATGGGAGTCTGGCGATAGCTAAAAGAGTCAGTGGGATTCATGCTTTTAGTTAAAACGTTGGTTTTCTTGAGATACAAAGTTATCGGCTCATTGCAATTAGGCTTTCTCGCCAAGAATGAACGCTCTTCTCAACCTTGGCCCATGGCTTTTGAGTTTCCGAACCTTTCGGATGTGGTTGGCGAGGAGTTGGAGAAGGGTCCTGTGTCCAGTAAGAGCCCTGAATTTCTTCCTGGACTGAACGGAAAAGTTGCGAGGCAAGGCAGAAGCTCTTTGGTACTCGGTCTAAAAGCCCTCTACAGAGGTCGAAGAATGCACTTTCATTCTTCATCAAGCTCTTGATAAGAGAAACTTATGCACATTGCAGTAAGGCAGACCGCAAGCGTTTAAAAGTCAGACGCATGAAGTTAGAACTGTAGCAACTTCGGTGGTCTTCAGGCAGAATAGATCGTTGCAGAGCATTATGGACACAACCTTTTGGAGAAGTAAATCTGTGTTCGCTTCACATTATTTAAAACTTGTCCAGACTCTTTATGAGGACTGCTTCACTCTGGGACCATTAATAATAACGAGTGCAGTAGTGGGGGAAGGATCCACCACTACATTCCCATAATCCTAATACCCTTTTCTTCTCTTGGAACTTTTGTATTTTTATGGTTGTTCGTGGAGATTCCGACAGTCTTCCACAATCATTGATTTTAGTCAGGTGGTCAATTTGTTCCTTGAGAGCGCCCAGAACAAGGGTATTGGAGGAGGTCCTGTCACATGGAGGTTTTTAGACCGGTTTGACAGCTCCTAGAGGTCTTCAGCTCCCTGGGTGGATCGCTGGATCTCATAAGGAAAGCGGACATAATAAAAGAATTCATTGAAGTCAGCTTCCTTATCAGGTACGAACCCTTAAGCTTGTTTATTAACTCTTAAGTAAAATTCCAACAATGTTGGCTGTCACTGACACCAAAGGTGTCAATCAGCTATATATATAACTACCGGCTAAGTCAGATGTTTAAAAATGATATTTTCATGATAAAATAAATTTTTGAACATACTTACCCGGTAGTTATATATAATTTAATTCCCACCCTCCTCCCCTCTAGAGACTATAGGCATGGAAGATCTGAGGAATCATGGAATGGTTCCAGGTACCTCGCTAGGGGCGCACAGGTGGTACACCTGGCTACCCAATCTGCGATTGCCGCGAGTTTTGAAATTTCTGCCGGACGTCAGGGACGTATAGCTATACAGTGGAACCTCTACACACGAACGTATCTACTGTACATCCAAATTTTCTAACATCCGAAGTTAAAATTCGAGCAAATATTTTACTCTACACCCGAATTTTATTTTGACACATGAAGTAAACATTACGCCATTGAGCGTAGAGTGCTCAGTTCTCTATTCTTGTGTGTATCGTGTGGTTGTCCTCTGTTTGGTCTGCTATTAACAGTGCTTATTTTCTTCCTTTTCTCACATTTCCTTTTTGATTTTACCTATAATCATGGTGCCTAAGAAGCTAAGTTTCAGTACAGGAAGAAGGCAATTCTTTCATTAGAATTGAAGCAAGAAATTATAGAAAAACATGAGAGCAGTGTGCATGTGAGTGCTACTGTATGGCTAAACAATATGGCCGGAATAGGCCTATGATCTCGAGGATCATCAAGCTGAAGGCAGCCATTAAAGCAAATAACCATCGAAGGGGATCACCATTATTACAAGACATCTTAGCAATACCCTGGAAGAGATAGAACGCCTTTTGTTGATAGGGATAAAGGACAAAGAGATTGTTGGCAACAATCATTTGCGAGAAGGGCCAGCGTGATGAACAGAAAGAAAGAAAAAAGTGAAGCAAAGAAAACCATGATAGCATTAACAAGCTCTTTTGAATAAGACTTCTCTCTTTTTCTGTTTCTCTCTAAACATAGCATTAACATGTTCTTTAAATAAAATATATCTCTCTCTCTCTCTCTCTCTCTCTCTCTCTCTCTCTCTCTCTCTCTCTCTCTCTCTCTCTCTCTCTCTCTCTCTCTCGTTCTTCTTCGCTGTTATAGTGTTAGATACGTCTATTATTTTTTTTTCCGAGAGAGAGAGAGAGAGATTAAACAAAAATGTGTTTAGAGTACATATGATTTTTAACAGCGTCAACGAGTTGAAAAACAATTAAATGTAACTAAGAAAGTAATAACAGCTAATCTGAATTTCTTTATTAACTAAAACAAATATTGATACAAACACACTCATGTGCGTATGCACAAACACACACACAGGGGCAAAAATTGCTACGCAGTAAGAGAGACGGTTGGGGAGGAGGTAGAGATGGTGACTGCGATAACATACCGTAACTCGTCACTGAAAGTGATGAAAATAATAAATCAAAAGAAAAAAAATGTAAAAAATATGAAATATAAAAATAAAAAAAAAAATAAATAAGCTAAGTTAGATTAAAATTTCCGTAGTGTAAGTTACGGTATGTTATCGCAGTCACCATCTCTACCTCCTCGCCGATCGTGTCTCCTCGTGCGTGTGTGTGTGTTTGCGCATACGCACACGAGTGTGTTTGTATCAATATTTGTTTTAGTTAATAAAGGAATTCAGATTCGCTGATATTGTTTTTTTAGTTACATTTAACTGTCTTTCAACTCGTTAACGCTGTTAAAAATCATATGTACACAACACATTTTTGTTTAATCTCTCATTTTTGTTTAATCTCTCTCTCTCTCTCTCTCTCTCTCTCTCTCTCTCTCTCTCTCTCTCTCTCTCTCTCTCTCTCTCTCTCTCTCTCAGAAAAAATTAAGTAGACATCTCTAACACTAACAGTGAAGAAGAACGAGAGAGAGAGTATTTATTTAAAGAACACGTTAACACCATGTCTACCTTCTCGCCGATCGTCCGTCTCCTGCTGGCGTAGCAAATCCTACACCTGCGTTGGCCTGTCTCTAAGGTGAAGTGGCAATAAAACACATTTTTTATTTATTTCTTTATAATTATCTTTTTTACATGCTTCTTTCATATTATGCAGTTATATTATTGTTATGTGTAATTATTTGTAGCCATTTATTAAGGATTTATTATGGGTTTTTAGGCTGAGGAACGAATTAAATGAATTACCATGTATTCTTATGGGAAAATTCGTTTCTACATCTGAACATTTTCTACATCCGAAGTTGGTTGTGGAACGAATTAAATTCGTATGTAGAGGTACCACTGTATATATAACCACCGGCTAAGTCAGATGTTTAAAAACTTTTACTACAATTATAAACTTTTGAAGTTCCACTGATTCAACTGCTTGATTATGAAGATTATTCCACAATCTGGTCACAGCTGGAATAAAACTTCTAGAACATTGTTTAGTGTTGAACCATATGATGGATAAGGCAAGGCTTTTAGAATTAACTGCATACCCAGTACTACATGCAGGATAGTATGAATGCAAAGGATGGTCAGTATTATGAAAAATCTTATGGAACATGCATCAAGAACTAACTAAACCATGGTGCCAGGGACGTACTGTACAGTATATCTATATATATAACTAACGGGTAAGTATGTTCAAAAATTTATTTTATTATGAAAATATCATTTTAAATATTTAACTTAGCCGGTGAATATATAATAGCTGCAACTCTGCGGCTCGACAGACAACATACTTAAAAAACTCGCGAGCGATCGCTATGCAGGTTGCGGGTGTGCCCACCAGCGCCAACTGTCGGCCAGATACCACTCTTGGATGTAAACAAAACCTTCAATTCTTCTCTGTCGACGTTGGCGACAAGACGTACTTTTACTCGCTGTAGAACCTGGAGTTTTCCCATCATATTTGGTGAAGTACTTTAATTTGGTTTGAGCTTTCGCAGTACAGGTGTTTTTCTTCAAAATAAACCCTTGAACTCTTTTTTGAATCGGATTATTTGTTGATGACTTAGATCGTTTTTTGGAATTTTCCTTTGACTAATTCAAAATGGCTGACCCTTCTCAAGTTCCTAAGTTTCGAAAGTGTAATGCTAGGGACTGTAATAGGCGTCTTCCAAAGGCTTCTCTCGACCCTCACACTGTTTGTTCCAATTGTCGGGGTAAAACCTGCCAATTGGGAGATCGGTGTGAGGAATGCGTGGGCCTTTCGGAATTCGATTGGATCGAATTTGATAAATATACACGCAGACTAGAGAGAGATAGGGTAAGGAGAAGTTCTTCTAGGTCCGTAGATTTTTCCTCTCCACATGCCCCTGAACCTAATACTTCCCCTGTAGTGGTTGTTCCTAACCCCCCTCCTAGCACTCAGGAACCGTCTATGCAAGACATGATGCGTGCTATCCATGCCTTGGGGGAGAGAGTTGAGGCTTTAGCAAGTGACCGTAACCAACTCATGGCAGACGTGAAGGAACTCAAGTGCCAAAGTGCCACGGCGGAAAGTGGGAAAGTGCCTAGTGTTACGCAAAGTGTTGTGAACAGTGTTGCGACCGAGGGTTCGTCTGTTCGTGCCTGTCGTCCACCTAGTCCGGGACCTCTTGCAAGCTCCCAAGCCCAGGGGAGAAGCAATGTCGTACGACTCATGGGTTCGAGAGGCCTTGATCAGCGAACAGACGTTCCCTCTTTGGTATCAGGCGTATCTCGTCAAGATCGCCCCTACCTTAAGACGAGAGAGCCCTTTTTTACCTCGTCGTCCGAAGGCGTTTCACGTAAGAAACCTTGGACCCAGGTCTCTAGACCTTTAAAACGCAAGTCGGTCCCTTCAGGACAAGTCCAACGTCCCGGATGTAGCCACTGGGACAGTTCGGACCCGTTGCCGTCATCTGATGACTGCTCGCCTCCTAAGAGAGGCAGAGTTGTGCCGTCTCAGTCGCTAACCCCGTCTGTTACCGCACCCGCTTCCGTAGACCCTAAATGGGTGTTACTGCAAGACATGCAGTCTAAGCTTGCGTCCCTTATGGAGGACTTCAACGCAGAGAAGGTTTCCGTTGAACCTACTGGCCGTCAGCCATCCAAGCGTTCTGTTGTGCGTCCTGTTGACGTTGATGTAGCTTTCTCGCGTCAACCAGTTGGGGTTGTACCTCCCCCGATGCGATCCCGTGTGGATTTCCAGCCGCACGTTGACGTTAGGCAACTCACTGATGCGACTGGTGACGTTCAGGACGGTCACCAACCATCAAAGTTGACTTGTTTTGACGCGGTGCGTCAACCTCCGCAACCCAGTATGGTGTTGACTGCACAACCCAGACGGTCTAAACAGTCTCGGGTGGATGCTGTGCGTCCCCGCGCACCTGTTGTTGTTGACAGTTCCCAGACTGTTCAGCAGTTTCAGGACGCTGCGTCCTGCTCCGTCACGTATGCACCAGTGCGGCCGGATGCTGCGAGTCAAACGTTGCCCACCCCTTTGCCGTTTTCTCATCAGTTATCAGATGAGGAACTGTCAGATGAGGACGTTGCTGAACCACAGCCTGAGGATCAGCCTTCAGAATTAGATGAGCCTAAAGCAGTTCCACCTTCTATGGACTTTAGAAAAGTCATGCTTGTGTTTAAAGAGTTGTTCCCTGAACACTTTATCTCTGTGGCTCCTCGTTTGCCGCCGTCTGAGTTCGTTTTAGGCGTTCCTGCTGCCATGCCAGCCTTTACGAAACTCGTTCTTTCTCGCTCATCCAAGAGAGCTTTACGGCTGTTAGGCGATTGGTTAGAAACCAAGAGGAGTTTAGGGAAGACGGCCTTTGCCTTCCCCCCATCTAAGCTCGCGTCTAGATCGAGCGTCTGGTATGCCACGGGAGAAGTTCTCGGCTTGGGAGTTCCTGCCTCTGCCCAGGGCGACTTCTCAAGTCTTGTAGACTCTCCCCGCCGCCTTGCCATGAGACGTGCGAAGACTAGTTGGTCATCCTCGGACCTGGACCACCTTCTTAAAGGCATCTTTAGGGCGTTTGAAGTTTTTAACTTCCTGGACTGGTGTTTGGGAGCCCTGAGTAGGAAAATCTCATCTGCCGATAGGGATGTTTCCTTACTCATTATGTCCTGCATGGACAAGGCCGTCCGCGATGGATCCAACGAGCTTGCCGCTTCTTTCACGTCCGGAGTCCTAAAGAAACGTGAGTCTCTGTGATCTTTTCTTTCAGCAGGAGTGACGCCATGCCAAAGATCTGAGCTACTCTTTGCGCCCTTGTCTAAGTGCTTGTTTCCTGAAGTCTTAGTTAAGGAAATTGCCTTGTCTTTAGTGCAGAAGGACACCCACGATTTAGTTGCGTCCTCGGCTCGCAAAGCTCCCCCTTTGCCTGCTTTGTCTGCTAGACCTAGGATAGACACTCCAGCATCCAGGTTTATTCCGCCCTTTCGTGGCAGAGCCCCCAGCAGGGGAGGTGCTCGTGCCGAAGGGAAGAGAGGAAAGAAGAAAGGATCCAAGTCCTCGCGGGGCAGAGTCTGACTGCCCGCAACTTCAGACAGCAGTAGGTGCCAGTCTCAAGAACTTCTGGCAAGCCTGGGAGAAGAGAGGCGCAGATCAACAATCTGTGAGGTTGCTCAGAGAGGGGTACAAAATCCCTTTTGTACGCAGACCTCCTCTAGCGACGTCCCCCATCGATCTCTCTCCCAGGTACCGAGAGGAAGCAAAGAGACAAGCCCTGAAACTGGAAGTGTCTCTTTTACTAGAGAAGGGAGCGGTGGTCAAAGTCTCGGACCTTCAATCACCGGGGTTTTACAACCGTCTCTTCCTAGTATCAAAGAAGACAGGAGGTTGGAGACCGGTGCTAGACGTCAGTGCTCTGAATGTCTTTGTCACAAAGACGAAATTCACCATGGAGACCACAAAGTCAGTCTTAGCAGCGGTCAGAAAGGGAGACTGGATGGTCTCTCTCGACCTAAGGGACGCTTACTTCCACATCCCCATTCACTCAGATTCCCAACCTTTTCTGAGATTCGTCTTCGACGATGTGGTGTACCAGTTTCGGGCCCTGTGCTTTGGCCTAAGCACGGCTCCTCTCGTGTTTACGAGGCTTATGAGGAATGTGGCAAAATTCCTCCACTTATCGGACATCCGAGCCTCCCTTTATTTGGACGACTGGCTTCTCAGAGCCTCTTCCAGTCATCGCTGTCTGAAGGATCTCAATTGGACTCTAGATCTGACCAAGGAATTGGGACTCCTAGTCAACTTGGAAAAGTCCCAACTGATCCCATCCCAAACTATTCTGTATTTAGGGATGAAGATTCACAGTCCAGTTTTTCGGGCTTTTCCGTCGGCCCCCAGAATAGATCAAGCCCTGCTCGTCATCCAGAAGATGTTGAAGAAAGAACGTTGCTCAGTCAGGAATTGGATGAGTCTGGTAGGAACGCTATCATCCCTGGAGCAATTTGTCTCGCTAGGAAGGCTACACCTCAGACCTCTACAATTCCATCTAGCTTTTCACTGGAAAAAGGACAAGACGCTAGAGGCGGTCTCGATCCCGATTTCCGAAAAGATAAAGACTTGTCTGACTTGGTGGAAAGACAATATCAGTCTACGAGAGGGTCTTTCCCTAGCAGTTCTGAAACCCAAACACGTTCTCTTCTCAGACGCATCGGACTTGGGCTGGGGCGCGACGCTGGATGGTCGGGAATGCTCAGGTCTGTGGAACTCGAGTCAGAGGAGCATGCATATCAACAGCAAGGAGCTTTTGGCGGTTCATCTGGCCTTGATAAGCTTCGAGAATCTCCTTCGAGGCAAGGTGGTGGAGGTCAACTCGGACAACACCACGGCCTTGGCGTACATTTCCAAACAGGGAGGTACCCACTCACTGACTCTGTACGAGATCGCAAGGGACCTGCTTATCTGGTCAAAAGATCGCGTGCGCGGACGGGATGCCGAATGCATTTTTGCCGAAGGACAAGAAGCAGAAGCCAGGAAGCCGAACGGACAGAATGCCGAACAGACATAATGCCGAAAGGACACAATGCCTAACAGACGTTAAGTCGAACGGACAAAATGCCGAATACTGCTACGACTAAATGTAATTATAAGCAAATATATATATTTTTTTTCCTTTAGTCCAGTAAGAAAATCAATGATTATTTTTTTTTTATTCAGAACACCTGTAAAAGACAAAAGGACGTAGGCCTGAAATAAAAGTAAAATGCTTGATAATCATTTTATTTTTACAATATACTACATACAATATGTGTTTATTTAAAAGATAAAATGTGTCGGCTGGGTTAAAAAAAGTTAAAAACCTACATAGTATAATGTATAAGAGAAAAATAGAATATTTTAAAATTGTGAGCTAAAGACCGTAAAAAAGTTAATCCTTCATCCTTATCATAAGAACAAAATATGGATTTTATCCTATCGTTAATGGCATCGTATTTCTTGTTAAGTCGTGTTATATCAATCCCTGCAAAAGCTTGTTCAATTAGAATTTCATTACATGCTTGTTCATTTCTGATAACCTTTAGTAATTTGGCGAATGTTGGATGCGTTATGTTGATTCTCTTTTTAAATGCCTGATGCCAGCCTTCAAGGGAATTGTTTGTTCTCGGTAAATCATTATTAACGCGAGTGTGAACAGACCACAAATCAACATCAAACAGTGGTTTCCTCCTTCGACCTCGCTGGATTATCCCTAACCATGTACTTTCAAAGTAAACCAAAAAATCACTTAACAATTCATCCGTTTCAGCATCTAAGATATTTACCAATTCGTTAAATAATTCATGTACATCTGCGGGTGGAACGAAGGCAAGTGCTTGTAACTGCTTGATAAAATGTGCGTTATTGGGTTCAACATACCACTGCTGTAGACCACAAGACTGGATGTTTCGCCATAAACATTGGCCAAAATGAAAAAAACAACCTGATAAAAATGTATTAGGAAAGTTTTTTTTAATGCTATTTATTGTTGCTCTTTCGAAATCAACAGTTATTGAATCAGGATCCTGAACACCTTTGCTTTTTAAAAATCCAAAAATTTCGTCATACGTTTTTTCTTCTTTGTTACTAGCAATACAATATACCAGTGGCAAGGTTTTACTTTTTGAAACAATGGCATGTAAAGTATAAAGCTGCTTGCCTAAAGGAGCGGAGTCAAATGTGCCATCGGCAAACCATGCTCGTTTTTTAGATAATAATTCCAAGTTAGTTTCTGTCGATAAAATTGTAACGGAGGTGGTTTCATAAAGACGAAAATTCTCGCCACGGCTTGTCTTATCCAAGTCTTCACTTTCTTCATTCTTTCTTGCTCGTCTTACCATTCTTGCAAGTGTTTCTCTTTTAGGTATAGAACCAGCAATGCTGAGTGGCAGTTCTTCCCAGACTTTATTAATTATGCGGCTTGTTACCTCTTCTGTTTGTTCTGCTGAATTCTTCATTACATCCAAAGATTTTAAAATTATATTATGAGCACCGTCAGGAGGATGTGAATGTTCTGAAGCCTGTCCATGTTCGACATCACTAATCGTTCTAATTCTTGCATTGCTCTCTTTTTGTCTCTCACATCTCCAGTAAGTAGTTGCTTTAACAGTTTTATCGACATCGTATGAATATCCATTATGAAGTAACTTTCGGCCACCACGTCCTGTCTTGGTAAATTCCATGGTTAAACTGGCTTTTTTAAACAAATAAATTCCATAGTGAAATTCGAGTAAAGGAAAAAAATATAAATATAAATAACTACAGAGCATGAATAGTAAACTAGCATATTGTTACTTAAAGAAGTAGTTAAATAGTAATTATCAAATTAGTTAAAAGTTAAAGTTGGAAGAAGAAAACAATCTTAAATACGGTATTTTCTTATTTTTTTATCCATTAACGATACTTATCATTTACATAATAATTTTCTTTTTTATTTATGGCTGAAAGATTAAGTGATTGAAAGAATGAATAGATAAATGAAAGAAATCATTTATCAATTTGCAAGAGAGATATTTATATAGAGTATATAAAAAGAGATATAGTCATTATTCGGCATTTTGTCCGTTCGACTTAACGTCTGTTAGGCATTGTGTCCTTTCGGCATTATGTCTGTTCGGCATTCTGTCCGATCAGCTTCCTGGCTTCTGCTTCTTGTCCTTCGGCAAAAATGCATTCGGCATCCCGTCCGTGTACCAAAGATCGAGGCATCTCCCTAGTTACGAGGTTCATCCAGGGCGACTTGAACGTCCTAGCAGATTGTCTCAGTCGGAAAGGGCAAGTAATTCCAATCGAATGGACCCTCCACAAGGATGTGTGCAAGAGACTTTGGGCGACTTGGGGTCAACCCACCATAGATCTCTTTGCAACCTCGCTGGCCAAGAGGCTTCCAATCTATTGCTCTCCAGTCCCAGACCCAGCAGCAATTCATATAGATGCCTTTCTCCTAGATTGGTCACACCTAGATCTTTACGCATTCCCACCATTCAAGATTGTCAACAAGGTACTGCAGAAATTCGCCTCTCACGAAGGGACAAGGTTGACGTTAGTTGCTCCCCTCTGGCCCGCGAGAGAATGGTTCACCGAGGTACTTCGATGGCTGGTAGACTTTCCCAGAAGTCTTCCTCTAAGAGTAGACCTTTTACGTCAGCCTCACGTAAAGAAGGTACACCAAAGCCTCCACGCTCTTCGTCTGACTGCCTTCAGACTATCGAAAGACTCTCGAGAGCTAGAGGCTTTTCGAAGGAGGCAGCCAGTGCGATTGCTAGAGCGAGGAGAGCTTCTACCATTAGAGTTTACCAATCGAAGTGGGAAGTCTTCCGAGACGGGTGCAAGTCAGTTTCCGTATCCTCGTCCAGTACCTCTGTAGCCCAAATAGCTGATTTTCTCTTATACCTGAGAAAAGTTCGCTCCCTTTCAGCTCCTACGATCAAGGGCTACAGAAGCATGTTGGCCTCGGTCTTCCGGCATAGAGGCTTAGATCTTTCCAACAATAAAGATCTGCAAGACCTCCTTAAGTCTTTTGAGACCTCTAAGGAACGTCGTTTGGCTACACCTGGGTGGAATTTAGACGTGGTCCTAAGATTCCTCATGTCAGACAGGTTTGAGCCTTTACATTCAGCCTCCCTGAAAGATCTCACTCTTAAGACTCTTTTCCTGGTATGCTTGGCCTCGGCTAAAAGAGTCAGTGAGCTTCATGCCTTCAGCAAGAACATCGGGTTTTCGTCAGAAAAAGCTACTTGTTCTCTGCAGCTTGGTTTCCTAGCCAAGAATGAGCTGCCTTCTCGTCCTTAGCCTAAATCTTTCGATATTCCTAGCTTATCGGAGATCGTAGGCAATGAACTAGAAAGAGTATTATGCCCTGTTAAGTTCTACTTAGCTCGTACTAAACCTTTACGAGGCAAATCTGAAGCGTTATGGTGTTCGGTTAAGAAACCATCCTTACCTATGTCAAAGAATGCTTTGTCATATTTTATCAGATTGTTAATACGAGAAGCTCATTCACACTTGAGTGAGGAAGACCGATCTTTGCTTAAGGTTAAGACGCACGAGGTTAGAGCTGTAGCAACTTCCGTGGCCTTTAAGCAAAATAGATCTCTGCAAAGTATCATGGACGCAACCTATTGGAGAAGCAAGTCAGTGTTCGCGTCATTTTACTTGAAAGATGTCCAGACTCTTTACGAGAACTGCTACACACTGGGACCATTCGTAGCAGCGAGTGCAGTAGTGGGTGAGGGCTCAACCACTACAATTCCCTAATTCCATATCCTTTTAATCTGTCTCTTGAAATGTTTTTTAATGTTGTTTTTATGGGTTGTCCGGAAGGCTAAGAAGCCTTTTGCATCCTGGTTGATTTGGCGGGTGGTCAAAGTCATTTCTTGAGAGCGCCCAGATTAGGGATTTGATGAGGTCCTGTTGTATGGGTAGCAGCCCTTGATACTTCAGCTCCTGGGAGTCTGTCAGCATCCTAAGAGGATCGCTGGGCTCCGTAAGGAAGACGTACTTACAAGGCAGAGTAATCGTCTAAGTCGACTTCCTTACCAGGTACCTATTTATTTTGGTTTTGTTATATTGATAACTGTCAAAATGAAAAAACTCTTAGCTTATACGATGTAAACATATTTAACTCTGGTCTCTACCCACCTCCTTGGGTGT
The DNA here is from genome assembly GCF_036898095.1 of Palaemon carinicauda. NCBI lineage: Eukaryota > Metazoa > Arthropoda > Malacostraca > Decapoda > Palaemonidae > Palaemon > Palaemon carinicauda. The sequence goes on along the minus strand of NC_090728.1, from coordinate 58,090,734 downwards.
GAATCAGCTATTATATATTCACCGGCTAAGTTAAATATTTAAAAATGATATTTTAATTATAAAATAAATTTTTGAATTTACTTACCCGGTGAATATATAAATTAAACGACCCTCCCTTCCTCCCCAATAGAGACGCAGTGGGACGAGAAGAATTGAAGGTTTTGTTTACATCCGAGAGTGGTATCTGGCCGACAGTTGGCGCTGGTGGGCACACCCGCAACCTGCATAGCGATCGCTCGCGAGTTTTTTAAGTATGTTGTCTGTCGAGCCGCAGAGTTGCAGCTATTATATATTCACCGGGTAAGTATATTCAAAAATTTATTTTATAATTAAAATATCATTTTTCATGTTGAGTAGGTTGACATGAGTCTCATTTAATAGTTTATATATGACAGATCTGTTTTAATGTTACTCATCTTGAAATATTTGATATTTTTTATCCATTACTTATGTATACTGTATATATAGTTTATTTGATATTCTCTTATATCCTTTCCTTACCGGGATACTTTTTGGTTGGAGCCCTTGGTCTTAAAGCATTCTGCTTTTCCAACCAGGGTTGTATATTGGTTAATAATAATAATAATAATAATAATAATAATAATAATAATAATAATAATAATGATAATAACACAGTATATATACATGCAATATTTTTATAGATACAGTATATATACATGCACTATTTTTATATATACAGTATATATTTCTATAAATTATGTATATATATATATATATATATATATATATATATATATATATATATATATATGTATATATATATATATATATATATATATGTGTGTGTGTGTGTGTGTGTGTTTGTTTGTATGTATTATTTATATGTACAGTATATGTATAAATATTCATATATGTGTTTTTTAATGCAGAACTCAATTTTGTTATAAATATTTTTCAGTGATGCACATGAATTTAATGTATTTTTAAGATTTTTGTTTGATTCTATACTGTATACGTAATAGGGGAAATTATGTTTAACTTTGGAGTCATTTGCTCATGTGTTCTTTTGATACTATAATTCTTTTTTGTTTTTTTCAGCAAGTTGATCTCCTATCAGGTAATGCTGCAGAAGGATTAATGAACAGAACATATGATGTTGTCCATGACAAAGGAACGTATGATGCTATTTCTCTTCATCCAGAAGACCCAGCAGACAAAAGATTATCATACATGAAAAGGGTTCACAGTCTTACTGCTGACAGTGGGATGTTTATCATTACGTCTTGCAACTGGACAAAAGAAGAGTTAGATAAACATTTTCAAAAATGTGAGTGGAAAATTTTTAGTTGTTGGTTTTTAGAGGGATTTTTTCATCAAATTCTGTGTTTCCTTTATTATAGAATAAATTTCATTGTATATAATATTAACCATTTTTACTAAAGCTTTAAGATAAGCCTTACTAATTGAGCAATAAAAATCAAACAAAAGGTCAAAGACTTAGACATTAGAGATTTATCATCTACTCATATAAATGATTTTGGGCAAGGGGTTCTTAAGTTAGCTGTCTAAATTGTTAATGTATAACTAATTTCATTATAGAAAATGAAGGGCATTAACTCTTTTACCCCCAGGCTATTTGAAAATTTCCAACCCTTAACCTCCGGGGTTATTTTTTTTCAAGCACATTTTTCAGTATATTTTTTTTAAAATGCTCTAACAGCCTTAATTTTTGTCATAGAGAGGTCAGGTTGGTCTTATTCTCTTGGAAAATGCCTGATGTTTCTCAAAAAATTATATAAAATATACAAAAAAAAAATTTAAATAGCAGTTTTTTGCAACGACTTACCGGTACGTCCATGGTGGTAAAGGGATGAGTTTTGTGAAACATACCAGTACGTCCCTTGGAGGTAAAAGGGTTAATATCACTAATACACGATAAAAAAGCTGTCCATGAGAACTGCACCCAAATTACAATGTCATCTGCTCTTGTACCGAGGCATTTAGTCAGTCTCATGAGAAAGCAAAATCTTTTGAACAGACCAAACAGTTCTGTGGAAGGTAGCACTGACCAAACACTTAGTATTAAGTATCATGATAATGCCATGGTGAAATTTTTTTATTGTTTGTCACTGTCACCTTTACATAGATACTGCTACCAGAGGCAAACTTAAGCCTGCTCTACTAGTTTATTATGCAGATTCTTTTAAGCTCTGGAATCCATAAACCAGAATGATGCCTTATCGCAGATATTGTCACATCTAACATTGAATATACATATTCTTAAAGCTTATCTGCCACTTTTGTTCCAAATGTTTTAGTTCAACATAATACAACTTTAAGTAAATACAATTTATGACTAATGTTGCAGTTGAAATCCATTTTCAAGACAAGGTTAAAAGTTATGAATCTTCAACTATGCTGGTAAACTAGAAACTTTAACTTTACTTCACATAGTGGTCGTTATTCCTGTGTTGAGATTAAAGACAGCAAAGCCAAGATCGGAAAACAGAAAACTTCCCTATTAAAACCCCTGTATGATCCAGTGCCTGGTCACTGTCACCTGTTGCTAACGCGCTCAACTCATTTTCTTACTAATAGTATGCTGGGGATTAGATCTGTATTCCAGAAGGTTAAGATATTGTTATTGGTCAAGTATTATTCATTTCGTAATTTTCGATATATTTGTATTAAATCCAGTTGCTCATTAGGCTACCTATATTCTTGCTTATATTTATGCATTACTTGTCCATTTATTTTTTTTTATGAGAAGAGGACCTTCTTCCTTTACACAGTACGATGGGTTTATATAAAATTCAATACGCATAAGCAATATTTGTTATTGTTATTAAATACCCAACTGCGTATATCGACATTAGAATGTGACTTATCCTAATAAGACTTTACACATTTACAAAAGGCAAGTTAAAGTTAGAAATTTGATGTATATGTTGTATAATACTGCAACATAGCTTGTAGAAGATGTGAAAGACATGCATCTGAAATAGAACCTTTGCTTAAGACTAGATTATAAAAAGCGAGAGGTTAAGTGTTGGGTGGTCTAGTATTGTCTTAGGCTTATGAAGAGTCATGTTACTCATACCATATAGGCATTTGGGGAGAAAGGATGCTCGGGTCTTTTTCTGCATTTGTTTCTACAGGTTGTATCCTAGAAGAGGCCCTGTTTGTAAAGTACACATGTTCTGCAAGTTGAAATCCTATGTACATACAATGTACAACCTTACCTTGACTTTGTATTGGTAAATGCGAGAAAAATAATGTGCTGACATTGTGCTATTTCATAACAGTCCATTCTTAAGTGTTAATATACACAACAAAGGGTACTCCTAATGTGGCGACAGTATTCCTCTACTGAGCATTTGAAGACTAAAGTAAACAAGTAGCAGACAATAAGCGCACAATGTACTTGCGTCGTCTATTCCCAACATGTTGGACTAAAGAGGGTAAATGCTCTCGGAAATTCATCCAAGTTTCTGATCTTCCAATTACTGTCTTTGTGTTGAGGTTGGCAGTAAGGGGCAAATTTTAATTCCTAAGAGTGTCAGTGAACAAACTGAACACTTCTCTGACCAAAGGAGGTATGCCAGGTGATCCATAGAAATATAGTAAGGGAGAAAGCTAAAATGTAAGGTTACAGCCAATGGTGAAATTATAGTAACAGATATTTGTGGATAGTATATTTAGAATATATTGGTGGTTGATGAAAGATTAACAGCTTAGTGACAGGAATCTTCTTAGTATTTTCAGCACCTTGATCAAATTAGTGAAGCACTTGTGTAAGGCCAGATCACTAGAATGCATTTAAAATACTGACATTCTCACCCAATATACTATACAAATTATTTATCATTTGAGTAGTTATGAATCCTGGTGTTAGAAAGTAACCATGAAAGATGTGACCTACTCCCCTAGTAGATATTCTCTCTCTCTCTCTCTCTCTCTCTCTCTCTCTCTCTCTCTCTCTCTCTCTCTCTCTCTCTCTCTCTCTCTCTCTCTCTCTCTAAATTCAATGTCTTGTATTTTTGTTTTGATTTATTTAGTTATACCTTATTGTATCGGGTAATATTTTGTAATGAAATACTAAAAGTTTCAGGGTATTATAGTAAATGTGTGGGTAAGTTAGGTGATGAACAATATTTAATTCTACAAAATGAATTTAGTCATTATAAAATTTTGTTTTTCAATATTAATCTTACCCGATGATCATGTAGCTGTCAACTCTGTTGCCCGACAGAAATCTACGGTCGGGATACGCCAGCGATCGCTATACAGGTGGGGGTGTACACAACAGCGCCATCTGTGAGCAGGTACTCAAGTACTTCTTGTCAACAAGAACTCAATTTTTCCTCTGTCGTGCCTCCGGCTAGACCTACTTGGATACGCTGTTGATTCTGGAGTTTTTGTTCACGATTTGGTGATGTATTTGCTCTAGAGTTTAGCCTTCGCTATTCAGGAAGCTTTATCATTAGCTTAGCAAGCTTTTGGAATTAATTTGATTTAATTATGGTGACGAAGAGAGTATGGACTCTCTTTCACTTTTAAATGGCCGACCCTTCCCTTAGACGGAAGTGTTGGTGTCGAAGAGAGTATAGACTCTCTTTCACTTTTTATTTTATATCTCTCCGCCATTTATAGGCCTCTTCGATTAACTTTCCTTTTATTATAAACTTATAAAAATTATTTTTTATGTTTGTTTATATGCGACCTTTCCTAATAGTAGGCGGTCCTTACTTGGAACCGAAGTTAATTAACATTGAGCTCGTCATATCGTTTTTCCTGTTAAGAATTTATGCTATTTTAATTTTAATGTTTTTGCTAGAATTTCTTTGATAGTCTCGTACTGTTTTCAAAGATGAACTAACGTTTAGTTTAGTCTCCGCAGTTGTTGACGTTCAGAACGTTCAACTTGCGCTCTATCGTTACGATAGAGAGAGAGTATTTCACGGTTTCACGTTGCAGTAAGAGTAAACCGATTCTAGCGTTTCGTTCATTCTTTCTTAGCTTAAATGGTTTTAATTCTAATAAAGGAACTTTTTATTTGGGAAACCTTTCAGTTTTTTTCCTTTAACAAATAATATGTTTTAACGATATATATAATTGGGCTCATCTCTCAGGTTCTAAGTCAAGAGAGAGAGAGAGAGAGATAGAGACGGAGGGAGAGAGAGGAGGATAAACGTTTCGTTCAAGCGGGTAACGTTGTTCTCGTTTTTTGCTCTTCTCCCTAGTCGATATAGGGGAAGAAGGTAAAACGTTTCTAGAGTTTTATTCTTGTTCCCAGGCTTTATGCGGTGAGAGATTTTAAACGTAGTTTATTTGATCTAGTGTTTAGTCTCTTTTCCAGCCACTGAATTCTTTATCTTTCATTATGTTTTTCTGTTACATTGTAATACTGTTTTCGCAATTACTACCTTTTAATGAAGGATAGGATTGCGTGTTTCAGGTACAAACCACTTAAAGTTTCGAGTTCAGTGAAATAAGTGCAAACAGAAAATCAAAAGTGATAAAGTGATATGCGCAAAGTGTTACAGTGTTGCGTTCGAGGGTTCGTCTGTTCGTGCCAGTTGTTCACCTAGTCCGATACCTCTTACAAGCTCCCAAGCCCAGGGGAGAAGTAATGTCGAAGGACTTATGGGTTCCTCAGGCCTTGATCGACGAACAGACGTTTCCCTCCGTGGTTTCGGGTGTATCTACACACGTTGCCGACGTGATCACCCCACCCACACAAAGACGAGAGAGCCCATTTATTCCTCGTCTGCGGAAGAGGTTTCTCGCAGAAACCATGGACCAAATCTTGCAGCTTTTAAGTGCAAGTCGGTCCCTTCCGCGCAAGTCCAACGGCCTAGGTGTAGCCACTGGGTCAGTTCGGACTCGCTGCAGTACGACAACTGCACACCTCCTAAGAGAGGCTAGGTGGTACTGCAACAGGCAGTAACTCCGTCTGTTGCCGCACCAGCTGTTTTAGACCCTCAGTCACAACGGACAGTAGCTCCGTTTGTTGTTGTCTTTCATAGACCCTAGTGGTCCATGCTGCAGACTATACAGTCTCAGCTTGCTCCTTCATGCAGGAGTATCATGCTGGAAGGTTGACAATGCAGCCTGTTAACCTACAACCCGCCGAGGTTGTGCGCTCAGCAGATACTGCGGCTGCCTGCTCCCACCCTCCACCTGTGAGAGCTCCACCACCGATGCGTAGTCCACCCTGCCAGACGCATGTTCTTGCTGCACCATCTGCTAACATGCGTGAGCTACCGCATCAGCAGTGGGAAGGTTCTGTAGAGCTGCCGGGTTCCAGCACTATACGGCATTCTCCGCAGCCCATGCAGCATGCTCTGCATACCTTACAGCATGCTCTGCATACCTTACAGCATGCTCTGCATGCCTTACAGCATGCTCTGCATGCCTTACAGCATGCTCTGCATACCATACTGCATGCTCCTCAACCCACCGCAGCCCCTCCCACGCACCAGCACTCTGCTTTTGTTGTTGCCAGCTCCCACACTCCGACTGCGGAGAAGGTTGACGATGCACCCGTGGGCCTACACCTCCCACGGTTGTGCGCCCAGCATGGCTTCCTGCTCTCACACTCTTGTTGTGAGAGCTCCTCCACCCATGCACAGTCAACCCTGCCAGATGTATGATGACTCCCACACACAGAGCACTCCGTTGCCGTGCGGGAGCTACCACAAGCTGCTGTGTTTTGACACGGTGTGTCAGCCTCCGCAACACACTGTGGTTACCGCCACTCGCCAGCAGCAAACTAGTCAGGCAGGAGTTGAGGCTTCCCCACACAACTTTGGTTGTTGCCAACTCACAAACTGTCATGCAGTTACATGACGTTGCCTTCTGGTCTGCTACTTATACACCAGTGCTGTATGTCCTCACGCTCCTGTTGTGGTTGACAGTTCAGTTTTTGACAGTTCACAGACTGTCAAGCAGTTTCATAACGTTGCCTTCTGGTCTGCTGCTTTTGCACCAGTGAAACCCTCACTGAGAGAACTTAGCTTTTCTCGGATATGGTTCCTGTAGATGAGAAAGTGCTGTTCTCCCTCCTTCTGATATTCCCTTGAGGACTCTGTCATTTGGAGAGGAGCCTTAAGCTGCTTAGCCTCCTATGGACTTTTATTTAAGCATAACATGCTTCCAGGGAGGGTAAATGGTTCCGCTTCAGTCGCTAACCTCGTCTGTTGCCACACCTGCTCCCATAGACCTTGGGCTTGGTTGCAAGACATGCAGTCCAAGCTTAGTCCTTGATAGAGGATTTTTTACGGACGCTGAGGTATCCTACTCACGTCCGCCAGTTGAGATGGTTCCTCCACCGGTGCGACCCAGTGTGGGTTGACAGTCGCACGTTGATGTTATGCTACTCTCGGAGGTGGTTGTGGACGTTCAGTGTGTCACTGGGAAGACGTTCAACAACCAGCAGAGGTGTCTTGTTGTGACGCAGTGCGGCAACCTCAGCAACCCGATAAGGGGTTGTCTGTACTACCCAGACAGTCTAGACAGTTTCGGGTTGTCGCTGTTCTTCCTCGCTTCCCCATGGTTGACAGTTCACAGACTGTGCAGCAGTACCATGATCTTGTGTCCGGCTCCGTCACGCATCCACCAGTGCGACCGGATTCAGCGAGTCAGACGTTGCCCACTCCGTTGCCGTTTCCTCATCAGTTTCGGATGAGGAACCCTCTGATGAGGACATGGCTGAACAAGAAGATCAATCCCCAGCCCTGCTATCCATCCAGAAGATGCTGAAGAAGGAATACAGCCCTGTCAGGCTGTGGATGAGTCTGGTTAGGACACTGTCATCCGTGGTGCATTTGGTGTCACTTGGAAGACTACACCTCCGTCCTCTTCGGTTTCATCTAGCTCTTCACTGGAAAAGGACAAGACGCTAGAAGCGGTCTCGATCCCGGTTTCCGGAAGATAATTCTGGTCTAACCTGAGGAAAGGACTTTATCAACCTTTTATAGGGTCTTCCCCTGACTGTTCAGACTCCCAACCACGTTCTCTTCTCAGACGCATCGGACGTAGGCTGGGGTGCGACCTTAGGCGGTAGGGAATGCTCGGGATTATGGAACTCGCGTCAAAGGACAATGCATTTTAACTGCAAGAAGCTTCTGGCAGTAAGTCTGACCTGGAAAAGCTTCAGGTCTCTCCTTCAAGACGAAGTCATGGAGGTCAACACGGACAACTCCCTGCTTTGATGTTCATCTCCTAGCAAGGAGGGACCTACTCTCTGACATGGTGCGAGTTCGCTAGTGACCTCCTCTCCTGTTCAACAGGTCTAGACTTTTCACTAGTAACAAATTTCTTCCAAGGCAACTTGAATGTCTTAGCAGTTTGTCTCAGTAGGAAGGGACAATAATTCCAACATATTGGACCCTCCACAGAGATGTATGCAAGAGACTTTGGGTCACCTGGGGCCATCCAACCATAGATCTCTTCGCAACCTCGATGTCCAAGAGGCTCTCAACAGACCCAGCAGTGGTTCTTTTAGATGCCTTTCTACTAGATTAGTCTCATCTAGATCTTTATGCATTCCCTCCGTTCTAGTTTGTCAACAAGGTACTGCAGAAGTTCGCCTCTCTCGTTGGGACAAAGTTGACACTAGTTGCTTCCCTCTGGCCCGCGAGAGAATAACTTACCGAGGTACTTCGATGGCTAGTAGACGTTCCCAGAACTCTTCCCTTAAGGGTGGACCTGCTACGTCTGCCACGCGTAGAAGGTACTCCAAGGCCTCCACGCTCTTCGTCTCACTGCCTTCAGAGTATCGAAAGACTCTCGAGAACTAGAGGTTTTTCGAAGGTGGCAACCAGAGCGATTGTTAGAGCAAGGAGAACATCCACCCTTAGAGTCTACCAATCGAAGTGGGGAATCTTCCTAAACTGGTGCAAGTCAGTATCCGTATCCTCGACCAGTACCTCTGTAACTCAAATAGCTGACTTCCTCTTATATCTGAGAAAAGAGCGATCTCTTTCAGCTCCCACTTTCAAGGGTTACAGAAGCATGTTGGCATCAGTCTTCCGTCACAGAGGCTTAGATCTTTTTAACAATAAAGATCTACAGGACCTCCTTAAGTCTTTTGAGACCACGAAGGAGCGTCGTTTGGTTACACCTGGTTGGAATTTAGACGTGGTTCTAAGATTCCTTATGTTAGACAGGTTCGAACCACTTCAATCAGCCTCCCTGAAAGATCTCACTCTTAAGACTCTTTTCCTGATATGCTTTACCAGCTAAAAGAGTCAGTGAGATTCATGCCTTCAGCAAGAACATCGGATTTTCATCCGAAACGGCTACATGTTCTACATCTTGGTTTTCTAGCCAAACACGAGCTGCCTTCTCGGCCTTGACCAATATCGTTCGTTATTCCAAACTTATCGATATGGTTGGAAAGGAACTAGAAAGAGTATTATGTCCTGTAGAGCTCTTAAGTTCTTTTTTAAAAACCTTTATGAGGCCCGTCTGAAGCTTTATGGTGTTCAGTTAAGAATTCATCTTTGCCTATGTCGGAGAATTCTTTATCCTATTATTTTCAGACTGTTAATACGAGAAGCTCATTCCCTCCTGAATGAGGAAGACCAAGCTTGGCTGAAGGTAAGGACACACGAAGTTAGAGCTATCACAACTTCCGTGACCTTTTAATAAAATAGATCTCTGCAAAATATTTTCGACGCAACCTTTTGGAAAAGCTAATCAGTGTTCGCGTCTTTTATCTTAAGAATGTCCAGTCTCTTTACGAGAACTGCTACACTCTGGGACCATTCGTAGCAACGAGTGCAGTAGTGGTGGGGGCTCCACCACTACAATTCCCAAATTCCAGAACCTTTTTAATCTTTCTCTTGAAATATTTCTGGGTTGTCCGGAAGGCTAAGAAGCCTTCCGCATCCTGGTTGATTTGGCGGGTGGTCAAATTCTTTCTTGAGAAGCGCCTAGATTAGAGGTTGTGATGAGGTCCTTTAGTATGGGTTGCAGCCCTTAATACTTCAGCACCTAGGAGTCGCTCAGCATCCTAAGAGGATCGCTAGGCTCAGTAAGGAAGACGTACTTAAAAAGGCAGAGTAATGGTTCAAGTCGACTTCCTTACCAGGTACTTATTTATTTTATGTTTGTTATTTTGAATAACGGCTAAAATAAGATACGGGATACTTAGCTTCTTTGTTAACATGTATGCTGGTCTCCACCCACCACCCTGGGTGTGAATCAGCTACATGATCATCGGGTAAGATTAATATTGAAAAATGTTATTTTCATTAGTAAAATAAATTTTTGAATATACTTACCCGATGATCATGAATTTAAGGACCCGCCCTTCCTCCCCATAGAGAACCAGTGGACCGAGGAGAAAATTGAGTTCTTGTTGACAAGAAGTACTTGAGTACCTGCTCACAGATGGCGCTGTTGTGTACACCCCCACCTGTATAGCGATCGCTGGCGTATCCCGACCGTAGATTTCTGTCAGGCAACAGAGTTGACAGCTACATGATCATCGGGTAAGTATATTCAAAAATTTATTTTACTAATGAAAATAACATTTTTAGCACTGAATATGTTTGTCATAGGAACAAAGTTACTCACAATATAATTCACCTTCCCCCTTAACAAATTTATAAATTTTTTCTTTTACTTTCAGACTTTGCCATTGAGCATGTGATTCCAACACCGTCTTTCATGTTTGGAGGGAGGGTTGGGTCTCAGGTAACTTGCCTTGTCTTTAGAAAACTGAAGAACTGAAATGTGTACCGTATATAAAAGTTAAATTTTTTATAGTTTTTTGTGTCATTATATCCCCAGTAATATGAACTTTGACTTTTGTTCCTATGCATATAATAACCTTTCACCCTTTAAAATAAGGGATGTCTTTAACGGATCGGGAGTCTAATTTGAATTCGTTAACGAGGTAGTTAATGACATGTGATAAGTGAGAGTGAGTAGCCCCTCCTACTTTCTTGTTGAAAACTTCCCTTTTGTCTGTACCTGCTGTGAGTACAGATGTACAGATGGCCGCAAGCTGAGTGGTGTCCCATTCTGTTAGTGCTACTTGCTACTAGTCGGGGTCTTGAGAGAACTACCCCTATAGAACATTTGTCTGCCAGCCATACCTTCAGAGGTACCACCAATCTGTGAAGTTGTACTTCTTGACTGAAGACTATCCTGAAAGTGAAAGGCTTTTCACACGGCACTGCATAGGAGATGTCTGGTTATTGGCAATGGTCCTTTGCAGCTGTCTACCAGGAAAAGTGTTCCATCTTTTGCGAATGGTGTTGTAGAAAGGGTACTTCTCTAGTCGAAGCAGATTGTGGCCTTCCTAGTTTGCCTTCACCGAGAGAGGTGCATCTCAGTTGCGGCTGTAAAAGGCTACCACTTAGCTTTGAGCACAGTCTTTCAACTGAAGGGCATAGGCATCTCTTCCTAGTGGGATTTGTCTATGCTCAGGAGGAGCTTCAAGTAGTCTTTCCCACCTTGGGACCTCAGAACCCAAGGTACGACGTGACTTATGTTCTAATGTCTCTTACCCGCGACCTGTGTGAGATCACTCTCAAGACTGTCTTTTTGTTAACCCTAGCATTGGCAAAGAGAGCAGGTGAGTTACGCTACCTCTCTTATGTATTAAACTACACTTGGGGTTGGAAGGAGGTCTCCTTTAGTTTTATGCCCGATTTTGCTGTTAAAACTCAGAACCTGTTGACATTTTATCCCAAATTGTAGACCTTCTCCATCCCCTCTCTATGCATAGCATTTGGTGGTGATCGAGAGATGCTTTTTTGTCCTTGAATGCCATTGCTGTGCTTTCTGAAGAAGGCAAGAGTCTGGAAGTGCTAAAAGACCTTCACCACCTATGTAAGTAAGTATACCTGCAAGTCCTTCATCACTTGTTCTTGGCTCTCTGGAGACTGGTCAAGTAGTTGTGTAACCAGCCCATCTTCCACATGGGACATAAAGCATATTGTCTATGGTAACGTGTCAATGTGAGTTTGGATGAAAGGTAAAATGTCTGGCTCATCTGCTTCTTTATTCCTTCCCCTTACTTTGGGATTAAGCGCTTGTGCCATTACACGCTTGATCTGACATTGATGCTGGTAAGCTACACTTCTGAGCACTATCCTCCCTTCATGAATAGGATGGTAAAAGGAAATCCATTGGTTGTTATACGGCAGATATTTGGTTCCTTCATTGACCAAGTACCAGGTACATATCAAGTGCAGGCCAGGCCATATCAGCCCACTCATCTCTATAGTGGGTAGATTGTGGTTAGTTGGTCATCTCCCTCACTCCCATACAGGACCAGGGAGACTGGCATATTCCAGGGAAGAAAAAGAATGAACCAGTTTGGTTTTAGGGGGATATCCTACCCACCAACAAGTAGGATTCTCTATTTTAAAGGACAAAAGGTTTGCATACGCATGGAAACAAATATCTAATTTTAAAAGTGAAATATATTTTTATAGCTATACAAACCTGATTTCTTTAAGTTAAACTTTCCACTTCAATCACCCCTCCTAGTCCTGAGACAAAGTCAAGAATCTGGCAGGAAAGGGAGCAAGGTTACTCGTCTGCATTTGCCATCTGTCATTTCTACATTAACCTGTTAAGCGTCCTCCCTGGACCAGGTTACTGCTAACGTACCGTCACGCTTTTTTTGCTCTGAGCGGTCATTTCACTTATGATAATTTTTAAAGTTAATATAATTTTTCTATGCATATAATTCGTATTTATAGTTAAAAGTAGGGATTTTATTGGAATGGTGGAGTAAAAAACAAAAACAATTAATAGTACTATTATTTCATTTCTAAAGGCTACATAATACAGAATATTCTACTGGTTTCTTTTTATCCTCAATCGTAAATCTTACGCCAGGATCAGCAACAAAAGCAAAGGGACAAGTCTCCCTCACCCCCTTTCTCTCTCTCTCTCTCTCTCTCTCTCTCTCTCTCTCTCTCTCTCTCTCTCTCTCTCTCTCTCTCTCTCTCTCTCTCCATATCGTTTCCTCTATAGTTTTCAAATATATTCGTCATACTTTTGTACATTATTTATCCTCTCTCTCTCTCTCTCTCTCTCTCTCTCTCTCTCTCTCTCTCTCTCTCTCTCTCTCTTTTTTGGCGTTTCCTTTCCCATATAGTTTTGTGAAATCTCGTTGTCCAGTCATTCGGCAATGAGAAGTCATTTTCACTCTCGGCATCGAAAGAAAACTTTGTTTCTTCAATATCCTCATCACTGGAAGATTCAGAACTAGTGCTCTCATTATCAAACAGGTTTTCATTATCAAATTCCTCAACAAGAATATCATTTATTTCATCTAAAGAAATAACCTTCCTCTTTAGACCGCTCATTGCAAAAGGAAGAACAAAAACCTTTTCCGCATGAACGCCCGAAGCGCACTAAGAGGAAACCAGTTTTCTAACATCAAGTTACCTTCAGAAAAATAGTTGCCAGACATCATATAAGTTTCTATTTACAGCTCCCATATGCTGAAAGTGTTGCCAAGTGGTTATCCTTTACTTACTATACGAGTAAACGTATTATCACGAGACTGACGACTTGAAAAAGGCAGTTAAAGTCATGAACGGAATATGCAGTTGAAGGCAGTACCGAGTAGATTGTGGTGAACGGTTTATCACTTGGGTGATGCTTAACAGGTTAACGGCCTTTCTAACCCAGCTGAAGATTTCCACATTTTAAAGGACTCAGGTTTGTGGTGTTAGGAAAAATACAAGTTACTTTTAAAATTTCTTAAGTTTCATACAACCCCATTAATTATATATAATACTGTATATGCATGTACAATATTCATCTCAAGTGTTCCTTGGTTCACTTGTCTTCTATCTGACTGATAAAGGAAAGTCTGGCTAATGTGTGTGCCATCTAGATCTTTAAATGTTGCAATCACCTACCTTTTTTGTGACACTCCTGTGCTATTAATGATTCTGTACACTTTATTGGGGTGTTTAATTCACTGATGGCTGTTGTTCTAGCACCTAATACTAAATAATTTTCTGTTTTTTTTTTTTTTGTCATAAATTCGAATTTCTTTTTCTCATAACATTATTACATAAACGAGTCAATTTTTTGTTTACTTGGTAATGTAAGGCTATCTAATTTTTCACTGATTACTTACTCTGTAAGTGATGTAGAAGTCTCTTTATATACAGTACTATAATCAGCAGCAAGTCTAAGATTTTGTCTTTCCCTCTGTAATACATTATTGTGTAAATACTGTTAGACATTTTTTTCAAAGCATCAAGGATGTTTTTACTAATAGCTCCTTAAAGCAATTGGTTACTATCACTTCCAAATCTAAGTCACATATATACTATATTGTGGCATCCTACGAAGTATAAATTACATAATTCGCAGTGCAAGCTGATAGATAATGCAGTGTCCCTGTGCCTACCACCTTCTTAGGGGTTAATCTTACTATAGAATAAAAATATTTACAACTAAAGATTTATTTTCTCATGCATATATTATTAACTTTTTCTTCTCATCTAGTTATCATATTTACTTAACCCTACATAATTTTTAAATCCTTACTAATGTGTTTGACATTAACTGCATGACAGTTTATGGTGAATGAGCCACAGTGCTTTGATTCATCACAGTGTCTGCTTCTCTGCCCTCATTACTGGGGGATATACGCCGAACAACTGTCCTGTTGTGGAAAGAATAATATTTTTATATAATTGGCATCCATCTATCAGTATTTGGTTACTACCTCTTATATTTCAGATTTTAGTTCTAATGATGTAATAAATATATAAGAGTGAGCTTAAAGCATAGTACAATACTGTATATTGTAATGATGATATAAGATGTGTACACTTTGTAGCATGTGCTTCCTGAATTTATGCCACCACTTCTGCTTTCTTGTAAACTTTGGCTTTACTTTCCAAAAAGGGTATTCAAAGTCTGCTAAAGTGATTTACCCTACTCAAATTTACTGAAGAACACTATACCATTATTCTTTTACTTGATCTATAAAAATTATCCTGAAATAAGAGATAGTTTATAAGATTACTGTATTTTTAAAGCAACCTCTTCTAAGTTTAACTTGCATTTTGTTTCTCTTCTTTGCTATACTTAAACATTTGTTATGTAGATATATTGTTGATAAAATACCTGTAATTTTTTTATTTTTTCATAACCTAGCCCAATTGGCCTTATATAGCAAAGATAGGCTTATTAGAATAACCTTATAAATAATGCATTTTCTTATGTTCTTGTTATACCTTGATTATGTTCCTTCAAGAAAGAGCTAATTAGCTCACCAGCAAGCTTTGCCAAAGCTGGAAAACAAATTCGGAAATAAAACAATGTTGAAAAATTAGTATTATTGAAAAGGAAAACTGGAGACTTGTAAGGGGCTAGGTTGCTGCAATGTAGTGTAGTTTATTGTATTAGTCTTGTGTCTTCAAGCGCCAGCACTGTATGCTGTAAACTTGTGGTTTATTACAGTGCAGTGCAGGTTGTGTACAGAGTTTTTTCATCCCTGTGATGTAGCAGGCACTATTCCCGTTTTTCAATATTAATCTTACCCGATAATCATGTAGCTGTCAACTCTGTTGCCGACAGAAATCTACGGTCGGGATACGCCAGCGATCGCTATACAGGTGGGGGTGAACACCACAGCGCCATCTGTGGTCAGGTACTCCAGTACTTCTTGTCAACACCACCTCAATTTTTCCTCTGTCGTGCCTCCGGCTAGACCTACATGGATACGCTGTTGATTCTGGAGTTATTGCTCACGATTTGGTGATGTATTTGCTCTAGAGTTTAGCCTTCGCTATTCAGGAAGCTATATCATTAGCTTAGCAAGTTTTTGGAATTAATTTGATTTAATTTTTGATTTAATTTTGGTACGAAGAGAGTATGAACTCTCTTTCACTTTTAAATGGCCGACCCTTCCCTTAGACGGAAGTGTTGGTGTCGAAGAGAGTATAGACTCTCTTAATTTTGCTTAACAAGGTTATAGATTTATTTTATATCTCTCCGCCTTTTATAGGCCTCTTTGATTAACTTCCTTTTATTATAAACTTATTAAAATTAATTTTTATATTTGTTTATATTCGACCTTTCCTAATAGTAGGCGGTCTTTTCTTGGAACCGAAGTTAATTAACATTGAGCCCGTCATTTCGTTTTTACCTGTTAACATATTATGCTATTTTAATGTTTTTGAAAGAATTTCTTTGATAGTCTTGTACTGTTTTCAAAGTTGAACTAACGTTTTGTTTTGTCTCTGCAGTTGTTGACGTTCAGAACGTTCAACTTGCGCTCTATCGTTACGATAGAGAGAGAGTCTATCACGGTGTCACGTTGCAGTAAGAGTAAACCGATTCTAGCGTTTTGTTCATTCTTTCTTAGCTTAAATGGTTTTAATTCTAATAAAGGAACTTTTTATTTGGGAAATCTTTCAGTTTTTTTCCTTTAACAATAATATGTTTTAACGATATATATAATTGGGCTCTTCTCTCAGGTGCTAAGTCAAGAGAGAGAGAGAGAGAGATAGAGACGGAGGGAGAGAGAGGAGAATAAACGTTTCGTTCAAGCGGGTAACGTTGTTATCGTTTTTGCTCTTCTCCCTAGTCTCTTTAGGGGAAGAAGGTAAACGTTTCTAGAGTTTTATTCTTGTTCTCAGGCTTTATGCGGTGAGAGATTTTAAACGTAGTTTATTTGATCTAGTGTTTAGTCTCTTTTCCAGCCACTGAATTATTTATCTTTCATTATGTTTTTCTGTTACATTGTAATACTGTTTTCGCAATTACTAACTTTTAATGAAGGATAGAATTGCGTGTTTCAGGTACAAACCACTTAAAGTTTCGAGTTCAGTGAAATAAGTGCAAACAGAAAATCAAAAGTGATAAAGTGATAAGCGCAAAGTGTTACAGTGTTGCGTTCGAGGGTTCGTCTGTTCGTGCCAGTTGTTCGCCTAGTCTGGGACCTCTTACAAGCTCCCAAGCCCAGGGGAGAAGTAATGTCGAAGGACTTATGGGTTCAGCAGGCCTTGATCGACGAACAGACGTTTCCCTCCGTGGTTTCGGGTGTTACCAACTCACGTAGCCGACGTGATCACCCCACCCACACAAAGACGAGAGAGCCCTTTTATTCCTCGTCTGCGGAAGAGGTTTCTCGCAGAAACCATGGACCATATCTTGCAGCTTTTAAGTGCAAGTCGGTCCCTTCCGCGCAAGTCCAACTCCTAGGTGGTGCCATTAGCACTGGGTCAGTTCGGACTTGCTGCAGTACGACAACTGCACACCTCCCAGAGAGGCAAGGTGGTATCGCAACAGACAGTAACTCCGTCTGTTGCCGCACCAGCTGTTTTAGACCCTCAGTTTCAACGGACAGTAGCTCCGTTTGTTGTTGTCTTTCTTAAACTCTAGTGGTCTATGCTGCTGACAATGCAGTCTCAGCTTGCAGTGTTGATGCAGGAGTTTCAGGCAGAGAAGGTTAGCACACCTCCTCCTGCGAGCGCTCATGAGGCAGCCGCCTCAACTCCACCTCTGCGCAGTCCACCCTGCCAGACGTATGATGTTGAGGTTCCTCAACCTACCTCCACGCGTGAGCTGCCGCATTGGGAGTTGCCAGATACCAGCGCTGTGCAGCAACCTCCACTTTCCTTGAGGCAGGAGCCTCTTGCTATGCGGCAACCTCCTCAACACTTGAGGCAGGAGCCTTATGCTTTGCAGCAACCTCCTCTACCCTTGAGGCAGGAGCTTCATGTGTTGCGACAACCTCCTCCATCCTCGAGGCAGCAACCTCTTGCGTTGCGGCAACCTCCACCATCCTTGAGGCAGCAACCTCAACTCTTGCGGCAGCCACCTCCACTCTTGAGGCAAGAACCTCAACTCTTGAGGCAAGAGCCTCAACTCTTGAGGAACCTCATGCTATGAGGCAGCCGCCTCAACGCATGCAGCAACCGCATTCTTCACAGCATGAGCCTCTCTCTGCGCAGCTACCTCCTCAACCCTTGAGGCAGACGCAACTCTTGAGGCAGGAACCTCACAGGAGCCTCATGCTATGCGGCATCCTCCTCAAACCATGAGGCAGGAGCCTCATGCTATGCGGCATCCTCCTCAACCCATGAGGCAGGAGCCTCATGCTATGCGACATCCTCCTCTACCCATGAGGCAGCCTCATGCTATGCGGCATCCTCCTCAACCCATGAGGCAGGAGCCTCATGCTATGCGGCATCCTCCTCAACCCATGAGGCAGGAGTCTCATGCTATGAGGAGCCTCATGCTATGCGGCATCCTCCTCAAACCATGAGGTAGGAGCCTCATGCTATGCGGCAACCGCCTCAACCCATGAGGCAGGAGCCTCATACTATGCGGCATCCTCCTCAACGCATGCGGCATAAGCCTCATCCCTTGCAGCTTGAGCCTCAACCCATGCAACATGAGTCTCATACCATGCAGCATGAGCCTCATCCCATGCAGCATGAGCCTCATCCCATGCAGCATAAGCCGCACGCCATGCAACATGCTCTGCTTACCTTACAGCATGCTCTACATACAGCATGCTCTGCATACAGCATGCTCTGCATACAGCATGCTCTGCATACCTTACCGCATGCTTCTCAGTCACACATCTTTGGTTGTTGCCAACTCACTAGACTGTCAAGCAGTTTCATAACGTTGCCTTCTAGTCTGCTGCTTTTGCACCAGTGAAACCCTCACTGAGAGAACTTAGCTTTTCTCGGATATGGTTCCTGTAGATGAGAATGTGCTATTCTCCCTCCTTCTGATTTTCCCTTGAGGACTCTGTCATTTGGAGAGGAGCCTTTAGCTGCTTAGCCTCCTATGGACTTTTATTTAAGCATAGCATGCTTCCAGGGAGGGTAATGGTTCCACTTCAGTCGCTAACCCCGTCTGTTACCACACCTGCTCCCATAGACCTTGAGCTGTGTTGCAAGACATGCAGTCCAAGCTTAGTCCTTGTTAGAGGATTTTTTGTTTACGGAGTCAGTGTGTCACTGGGAAGACGTTCAACAACCAGCAGAAGTGACTTGTTGTGACGCAGTGCGGCAACCTCAGCAACCCGATAAGGAGTTGTCTGTACGACCCAGACAGTCTAGACAGCTTCGGGTTGTCACTGTACTTCCTCGCTTCCCCATGGTTGACAGTTCACAGACTGTGCAGCAGTACCATGATCTTGTGTCCGGCTCCGTCAGACGACTAGCTTTTAAGAGCTCCCACAAGTCGTCGCTGTCTGGAGATTCTCAGATGGACTATGGATCTGACCAAGGAACTGGGCCTCCTGGTCAATTTTGAGGAGTCCCAGCTCGTCCCATCCCAGACCATTGTCTATCTAGGTATGGATCTTCAGAGTCGAGCTTTTCGGGCTTTTCCGTCGGCCCCAAAGATATACTAAGCCCTAGATTGCATCCAGAGCATGCTGAGAAGGAACCGATGCTCAGTCAGGTAGTGGATGAGTCTAACAGGGACACTTTCATCGCTGGCCCTGTTCATCGAGTTAGGGAGACCCCACCTCCCCCCCTTCAGTATCATCCAGCGGCTCACTGGATAAAGGACATGACGCTAGAGACGATCTCAGTTCCTGTTTCCGAAGAGAGGAGGTCTACTCTCACGTGGTGAAAGAACAGCTTTCTTCTCAAGGAAGTCTACCTTTGGCTGTTCAGAAACCCGACCGCCGTCTCTTCTCTGACGCATCAGACACGGGCTGGGGTGCGACTTTGGACGGACAGGAATGCTCGGGAACATGGAATCAGGAGCTAAGGACACTTCACATCTATTGCAAGGAGCTGTTGGCGGTTCATCTGGCCTTGATAAACTTCAAGTCCCTCCAGCTTAACAAGGTGGTGGAGGTGGACTCTGACAACACCACAGCCTTGGCTTACATCTCCAAGCAGGGAGGGACTCATTCGTGGAAGTTGTTCTAGATCGCAAGGGACCTCCTCATCTGGTTAA
This sequence comes from Palaemon carinicauda, assembly GCF_036898095.1. NCBI lineage: Eukaryota > Metazoa > Arthropoda > Malacostraca > Decapoda > Palaemonidae > Palaemon > Palaemon carinicauda. Next base: position 58,070,838 of record NC_090728.1, on the reverse strand, counting down.
AAGATCGAAAGCTCACGCTGGTAACGAGGTTCATTCAGGGTGATATGAATGTCATGGCAGATCGCCTTAGCCGGAAGGGTCAGGTCATCCCCACAGAGTGGACCCTTCACAAGAATGTTTGCAGCAGACTTTGGGCCCTGTGGGGTCAGCCAACCATAGATCTGTTCGCTACCTCGATAACCTAGAGGCTCCCGTTGTATTGTTCTCCGATTCCAGACCCAGCAGCAGTTCACGTGGATGCTTTTCTGCTGGATTGGTCCCATCTCGACCTGTATGCATTCCCGCCGTTCAAGATTGTCAACAGGGTACTTCAGAAGTTCGCCTCTCGCAAAGGGACACGGCTGACGTTGGTTGGCTCCGCTCTGGCCCGCGAGAGAATGGTTCATAGAGGTACTGCAATGGCTGGTCGACATTCCCAGGACTCTTCCTCTAGGAGTGGACCTTCTACGTCTACCTCACGTAAAGAAGGTACATCCAAACCTCCACGCTCTTCGTCTGACTGCCTTCAGACTTTCGAAAGACTCTCAAGAGCTAGGGGCTTTTCGAAGGAGGCAGCCAGAGCGATTGCCAGAGCAAGGAGGACATCCACTCTCAGAGTCTATCAGTCTAAAGGGGAAGTCTTCCGAAGCTGGTACAAGGCCAATGCAGTTTCCTCATCCAGTACCACTGTAACCCAGATTGCTGACTTCCTGTTACATCTAAGGAACGTAAGATCCCTTTCAGCTCCTACGATTAAGGGTTACAGAAGTATGTTGGCAGCGGTTTTCCGCCACAGAGGCTTGGATCTTTCCACCAACAAAGATCTACAGGACCTCCTTAGGTCTTTTAAGACCTCAAAGGAACGTCGGTTGTCCACTCCAGGCTGGAATCTAGACGTGGTCCTAAGGTTCCTTATGTCATCAAGATTTGAACCTCTCCAATCAGCCTCTTTTAAGGACCTCACATTAAAAACACTTTTCCTCGTGTGCTTGACAACAGCTAAAAGAGTAAGTGAGATCCACGCCTTCAGCAGGAACATAGTTTTCACATCTGAAACGGCTACATGTTCCTTGCAGCTCGGTTTTTTGCTAAAACGAGCTTCCTTCACGTCCTTGGCCTAAGTCGTTCGAGATCCCAAGCCTGTCCAACTTGGTGGGGGACGAACTGGAGAGAGTACTTTGCCCAGTTAGAGCTCTTAGGTACTATCTAAAAAGGTCATAACCTTTACGAGGACAATCAGAAGCCTTATGGTGTGCTATCAAGAAGCCTTCTCTTCCAAGGTCTAAGAACTCAGTTTCTTACCTATTCAGGCTCCTGATTAGGGAAGCACATTCTCATCTGAAGGAAGAAGACCTTGCTTTGCTGAAGGTAAGGACACATGAAGTGAGAGCTGTGGCTACTTCAGTGGCCCTCAAACAGAACCGTTCTCTGCAGAGTGTTATGGATGCAACCTATTGGAGAAGCAAGTCAGTGTTCGCATCATTCTATCTCAAAGATGTCCAGTCTCTTTACGAGAACTGCTACACCCTGGGACCATTCGTAGCAACGAATGCAGTAGTAGGCGGGGGCTCAGCCACTACATTCCCATAATCCCATAACCTTTTTAACCTTTCTCTTGAATACTTTTTATGGGTTGTACGGTCGGCTAAGAAGCCTTCCACATCCTTGTTGATTTGGCGGGTGGTCAATTCTTTCTTGAGAAGCGCCGAGGTTAAAGGTTGTGATGAAGTCCTTTAGTATGGGTTGCAGCCCTTTATACTTCAGCACCTAAGAGTCGTTCAGCATCCTAAGAGGACCGCTACGCTCAGTAAGAAAGACGTACTTAATAAAGGCAGAGTAATGGTTCAAGTCGTCTTCCTTACCAGGTACTTATTTATTTTATGTTATTTTTGAATAACTAATAAAATAAAATACGGGATACTTAGCTTCTTTGTTAACATGTATGCTGGTCTCCACCCACCACCCTGGGTGTGAATCAGCTACATGATTATCGGGTAAGATTAATATTGAAAAATGTTATTTTCATTAGTAAAATAAATTTTTGAATATACTTACCCGATAATCATGATTTAATTGACCCACCCTTCCTCCCCATAGAGAACCAGTGGACCGAGGAAAAAATTGAGGTGGTGTTGACAAGAAGTACTGGAGTACCTGACCACAGATGGCGCTGTGGTGTTCACCCCCACCTGTATAGCGATCGCTGGCGTATCCCGACCGTAGATTTCTGTCGGCAACAGAGTTGACAGCTACATGATTATCGGGTAAGTATATTCAAAAATTTATTTTACTAATGAAAATAACATTTTACAAAAAGAACATACACTGTATAGCATACTAATGCTAATTAAGTAAAAGCTTATTCTAGAGATGATATATATTCCAGTGAAAAAAACAGTAGTCTGTTTGGGTATTAAAACCTTCCATTTTCTGTTTTGTTGCTACATTTTAAAGTTGCCAGATGTCTCCTGTGATGTGTACTGGAATTCATGTGGTCAACTTAAGCATATACAGTATACAGTACGGTATTGTATTATTGCTTTTTTTAAATATTTAACTTAGCCGGTGAATATATAATAGCTGCAACTCTGCGGCTCGACAGAAAACACACTCAAAAAACTCGCGAGCGATCGCTATGAAGGTTGTGGGTGTGCCCACCAGCGCCAACTGTCGGCCAGATACCACTCTTGCATGTAAACAAAACCTTCAATTCTTCTCTGTCGACGTTGACGACAAGACGTATCAATACTCGCTGTAGAACCTGGAGTTTTCTCAACATATTTGGTGAAGTACTTCATTTTGGTTTGAGCTTTCGCAGTGCAGGTGTTTTATCTTCATCTTAAATCTTGAACTCGTTTTTGGATAGATTTAATTTTTGATGACAAGAGAGAGAGTATGGAATTTCTTTGACTTTTAAATGGCCGACCCTTCCCTTAGACGGAAGTGTGTTTTAGGCTTTTAGCAATTATCTTATCACGTTATAAATTAATTATAGATTTTCCTCTATATATTTTATATCTCAACCGCCTTTATTAGGCCTCTTCGATTAGCTTTCCATTTATAATAAACATCAAAATAAATTTTAATGATTTGTTTATATGCGACCTTTCCTGAGAGTAGGCGGTCCTAACTTGGAAACCGAAGTTAAACAACGTTGAGCCCTTTTCAATCGTAAATAACTTTTACAGAGCTAATGATTTAAAACTTATTAAATGAAATATTTTTAGTAAATATTTTATGATAGTTTTCTTTTTTCTTTGAATAGTCTTCGTACTGTTTCAAAGATGAACTAACGTTTAGTTATTTATGCTACGCAGTTTGCGCTCTATCGTTACGATAGAGAGAGAGAGTATCACGGTTTCACTTTGCAGAAAGAGTAAATCGATTCTGACGTTTTGTTCTTTTTTTTCTTTCAAAGCTTAAATGTTTTAAAGACTATTTTAAAGGAACTTTTAATTGAAAAACCTTTCAGTTTTTTCCTTTGGTCAAATAACCTGTTTATTGACGAAAGGTAAGTGGGCTCTTCTCTTCGGTGCGAATCAAGAGAGAGAAAGAGAGAGAGAGAGATAGAGACGGAGAGAGAGAGAGGAGAGAGAACGTTCCGATCTTTATCTCGTCCCAAGCGAGTAACGTTGTTCTCGAGTTACTCTCGTCCCTAGTCTCTGTACGGGGAGAAAGGATAAAACGTTTTTAGTTTTTATTCTCGTCCCAAGGCACTTTATGGTGAGAGATTGAAAACGTAGTTTTGAATGAACTAGTGTTTAGTCTCTTCCCCAGCCACTGATTTTTTTTATCTTAAAATATGTTTACTGTTTTTTGCTGGTATTAATGTTCTTACATTATACGACTGATTTCGCAATTATAACCTTTTGATAGAGGGTAGAATTGCGTGCTTCAGGTAGAAATCAGTTTTATTCATACCTAATGTGAATTGTTAAAAAATTCGTTTTCAGTGAATTAAGTGCAAAACAGAAAATCGTAGTGATAAAGTGATATTGCGCAAAGTGTTATCAGTGTTGCGACCGAGGGTTCGTCTGTTCGTGCCTGTCGTTCGCCTAGTCCGGGACCTCTTGCAAGCTCCCAAGCCCAGGGGAGAAGTAATGTCGTACGACTTATGGGTTCGAGAGGCCTTGATCAGCGAACAGACGTTCCCTCTATGGTATCAGGTGTATCTTACCAAGATCACCCCTACCATAAGGCGAGAGAGACGATTTTCTCCTCGTCATCCGAAGGCTTTTCGCATAAGAAACCGTGGAACAAGGTTTCGAGGCCCTTTAAGCGAAAGTCAGTCCTTTCAGGACAGGTCCAGAGTCCTGGTTTTAACCATTAGGACAGCTCTGACCCTATGCAGTCATCGGAAGACTGCTCGCCGCCTAAACAAAAGCGTAACACAGACTCCGAGAGTCTTTTTGTAGGCAAGGTTTTGCAGTCACAGACGTTACCCTCGTCTCTTACCGCAACCATTCCCGTTGATCCTGAATGGGTTGTACGGCAAGACATGCAGAATAAGCTTGCCTCCCTTATGGAAGACTATTCTGCCGATAAGTCCGTTGAGCCTAGCCGTTTATCTCATCGAGATCCTGGCCTTCAGCCACCCTAACGTTCCTTTGTGCGTCCTGTTGACGTTGGCGTAGCCAAGTCACGTCAGTCAGATTGTTTAGAACCACACTCGATGCGGTCTCGTGTGGATTTTCAGCCACATTTGGACGTTAGGCCACTTGCTGATGCTCCTGTTGACGTTCAGGACGTTCGCCAACAATCGGAGTTGACTTGTTTTGACGCTGAGCGTCAACCTCCGCATTCTAGAGTTGTTTTGACTGCTCAGACTAGGCGGTCAAAGCAGTCTCGAGTGGACGCTGTGCGTCCTCACGCACCTGTTGTTGTTGACAGTTCACAGACTGTCAAGCAGTTACATGACGTTGCGTCCTGGTCCGCTACTAATGCACCAGTGTGTGTGCTCAGACTGGGGCGGTCAAAGCAGTCTCGAGTGGACGCTGTGCGTCCTCACGCACCTGTTGTTATTGACAGTTCACAGACTGTCAAGCAGTTACATGACGTTGCGTCCTGGTCCGCTACTAATGCACCAGTGTGTGTGGACTCTGCTTGTAAAGCATTGCCACCACGGTAGGTCTCTCCCTTGCTTGAGACTCGGCTATTGTCGGACAAGGTTCCTTCAGATGAGGAAGTTGCTGTTCCCCCTCCTACTGATATTCCCTTGAGGACTCTGTCAGACGGAGAGGAGCCTAAAGCTGCTTAGCCCTCTATGGACTTTAAATAAATCATGCTGATTTTTAAGGATCTTTGTCCGGATCTTTTTGTAACTGCTGCTCCTCGTTCGCCTAAACGTCAGAGCTTACACTAGGCCTAGCTACTTCAAAGCCGTTGTTTTATAAGCTAGTGCTCTCTCGCTCTTCTAAGAGAGCTTTACGTTTGCTAGGCGACTGGTTTATCACCAGGAGGAGTTTGGGGGAGACAGCCTTTGCTTTCCCTACTTTTAAGCTGGCTTATAGAGCGAGAGTCTGATATGACACGAGAGAAGTTCTCGGCTTGGGAGTTCCTGCCTCTGCCCAGATAGACTTCTCAAACCTCATAGGCTCTCCCCAGCGCTCAATGTGTTCATTGTCAAGACAAACTTCACGATGAAGTCTACCAGGCTGTCTTGACAGCATTTATGGAAGGCGACTGGATGGTCTCTCTCGACCTTCAGGAGGCATACTTCCACATTCCTATACACCCGGATTCCCAACCGTTTCTGAGGTTTGTTTACAGGAATGTGAGGTACCAGTTTCGAGCCCTGTGCTTTGGCCTTAGTCCTGCGCCTCTCGTGTTTACGAGGCTCATGAGGAATGTGGCAAAATCCCTCCATCTATCGGGGATCCGAGCCTCCCTGTACTTGGACGACTGGCTTCTCAGAGCATCGTCCAGTCTTCGCTGTCTGCAGGATATACATTGGACGTTGAGTCTGGCCAGGGAGTTGGGACTTTCGGTCAACCTAAAAGTCCCAACTGATCCCATCCCAGATTATTCTATATTTGGGGATGGAGATTCGCAGTCAAGCCCTGCTCGAAGTCCAACTAATGCTGAAAAGAAAACGTTTATTCAGTCAGGAGTTGGAACAGTCTCGTAGGGACTCTCTCATCCCTGGAGCAGTTTGTCTCACTAGGGAGACTACCCCTTCTGCCTCTCCGGTTCCATCTAGCCTCTCACTGGAACTAGGACAAGACATTAGAGACGGTATCATTCCCAGTCTCCGAACCAGTAAAGGCATGCCTGAAATGGTGGGACAGCAATATCAGTCTGAGAGAGGGACTATCCCTAGCAGTCAAGAACCCAAACCACGTGTTGTCCTCAGACGCGTCGGGTTTGGGTTGGGGTGCGACCCTGGACGGTCGGGAATGCTCGGGTCTGTGGACCTCAAGTCAGAAGAGCATGCACATCAACGGCAAGGAGCTATTAGCAGTCCACTTGGCCTTGATGATATTAGAAAGCTTCTTCGAAACTAAGTGGTAGAGGTCAACTCAGACAACACCTCAACTTTGGCGTACATCTCCAAGCAAGGAGGCACACACTCCTTCACGCTGCTCGAGATCGCAAGGGACCTTCTCTTATGGTCAAGAATTCGAGGCATCTCCCTGTTGACGAGATTCATCCAGGGGGACTTGAACGTCTTGGCAGACTGTCTCAGTCGGAGGGGTCAGGTGATACCCACGGAATGGACCCTCCACAAGGACGTGGGCAAGAGTCTTTGGGCTACTTGGGGTCAACCCACCATAGACCTCTTTGCCTCCTCGTTGACCAAAAGGTTACCAATCTTTTGCTCTCCAGTCCTAGATACAGAAGCAATCTACATAGACGCGTTTCTACTGGATTGGTCTTTTATGGACTTATATGCATTCCCACCATTCAAGATAGTCAACAAGGTACTGCAGAAGTTCGCCTCTCACGAAGGGACAAGGTTGACGTTGGTTGCTACCCTCTGGCCCGCGAGAGAGTGGTTCACCGAGGTACTTCAATGGCTGGTAGACTTTCCAAGAAGTCTTCCTCTAAGGGTAGATCTGTTACGTCAGCCCCACGTAAAGAATGTCCATCAAAGCCTCCCCGCTCTTCGTCTGACTTCCTTCAGACTATCGAAAGACTCTCAAGAGCTAGAGGCTTTTCGAAGGAGGCAGTCAGTGCGATTGCAAGAGCTAGGAGAGCTTCTACCATTAGAGTATACCAGTCGAAGTGGGAAGTCTTTCGAGACTGGTGCAAGTCAGCATCTGTATCCTCGTCCAGTACCTCTGTAGCCCAAATCGCAGATTTTCTTTTACATCTGAGAAAGGTTCGCTCCCTTTCAGCTCCCACGATTAAGGGCTACAGGAGCATGTTGGCTTCGGTCTTTCGACATAGAGGCTTAGATCTTTCCAACAATAAAGATCTCCAAGATCTCCTTAAGTCTTTCGAGACCTCTAAGGAACGTCGTTTGGCAACTCCTGGATGGAACTTAGACGTGGTCCTAAGGTTCCTCATGTCAGACAGGTTTGAGCCATTACATTCAGCCTCCCTGAAGGATCTCACCCTCAAGACACTTTTCCTAGTGTACTTGGCTTCGGCTAAAAGGGTCAGTGAACTTCATGCCTTCAGTAAGAACATCGGCTTTTCTACAGAAAAAAGCCACTTGTTCACTTCAACTTGGTTTCCTGGCCAAAAATGAACTGCCTTCTCGTCCTTGGCTTAAATCTTTTGATATTCCTTGCTTATCAGAGATCGTAGGCAACGAACTGGAAAGAGTATTATGTCCTGTTAGAGCTCTTAAGTTCGATTTAGCCCGTACTAAGTCATTACGAGGTAAATCTGAGGCATTATGGTGCTCAGTTAAGAAACCTTCATTGCCTATGTCAAAGAATGCTTTGTCATATTTTATCAGATTTTTTTAATACGAGAAGCTCATTCTCACTTGAATGAGTAAGACCGATGTTTGCTTAAGGTTAAGACGCATGAAGTTAGAGATATAGCAACCTCCGTGGCCTTCAAGCAAAATAAATCTCTGCAAAGTATTATGGACGCGACTTTTTGGAGAAGCAAGTCAATGTTCGCGTCATTTTAATTAATTGATGTCCAGACTCTTTACGAGGACTGCTACACACTGGGTCCATTCGTAGCAGCGAGTGCAGTAGTGGGTGAGGGTTCTACCACTACACTTCCCTAATTCCAATATCCTTTTAATCTGTCTCTTGAAATGTTTTTAATATTGTTTTATGGGTTGTTCGGAAGGCTAAGAAGCCTTTCGCATCCTGGATGATTTGGCGGGTGGTCAAAGTCATTTCTTGAGAGCGCCCAGATTAGGGGTTTGATGAGGTCCTGTTGTATGGGTTGCAGCCCTTGATACTTCAGCTCCTGGGAGTCTTTCAGCATCCTAAGAGGATCGCTGGGCTCCGTGAGGAAGACAGACTTACAAGGCAGAGTAATCGTCTAAGTCAACTTCCTTACCAGGTACCTATATATTTTGGTTTTGTTATATTGATAACTGTCAAAATGAAAAAACTCTTAGCTTATACGCTGTAAACTTAATTAACTCTGGTCTCTACCCACCGCCTTGGGTGTGAATCAGCTATTATATATTCACCGGCTAAGTTAAATATTTAAAAATGATATTTTAATAATAAAATAAATTTTTGAATATACTTACCCGGTGAATATATAAATTAAAGACCCTCCTTTCCTCCCCAATAGAGACGCAGCGGGACGAGAAGAATTGAAGGTTTTGTTTACATGCAAGAGTGGTATCTGGCCGACAGTTGGCGCTGGTGGGCACACCCACAACCTTCATAGCGATCGCTCGCGAGTTTTTTGAGTGTGTTTTCTGTCGAGCCGCAGAGTTGCAGCTATTATATATTCACCGGGTAAGTATATTCAAAAATTTATTTTATAATTAAAATATCATTTTACACAAAGTACTTCATATAATCTAATCCTTGATATGAAAATTACAATATTCAAAGTTTCCTCTAAAGGTATTAGAACTCTTAAGCATTGATATTGTTTGAGCTATTGTAACACCATTGGGCTGTAATGTGTTTCTGCACTGTGTGACTTCTGTTATATATTATGCAATATTGTAACATACAGGTTATTTGTTTGAATGATGTATATTTTTTTTTTAGGAAAGAAAAAACATTTAAAGCAAATTACAAATACCTGTACTAGTATGGCTCCTAAGATTTAATTTTTGGTATACTTTGTTGTGAAAGATTTGCGGTGCATGATGATACAATAATAATATAATACTTAAGCTTTGTACCATATGACTTTAACAATAATCAAAAATTAAAGTGCTAAGGTGAAACTTGTGTAATTTATATACTTAAATATTTGTTGGTGATGGTAATTATGTTTATTGTAATAAATAAAACAAATTGAAAGCTTATTTTAAAGTGTCTAGAATTAAGTTTCTGATTATTTTGTTGTATATTTTGTCATACAGGTTTTGTATATTAAAATTCTACTGTAATAAGTTCTTCACTATAGTGGTATAAGGAATGTTAAGTTCTAAGGAGGAAAATTAAATGCAGTTGCATATTAGACAGGTATCATATGTTTGTATATTTTGTTGGATTACATTAGTGTTACAATATATGCCTTGTTAGGCTGGGAGGAACGTAGAGAGGAGAGGTCCCCTTTTTAGTTATATTTGTTTGATGCCGGCTACCTCCCAAAATTGGGGGAAGTGCCTTATTATATGTATGTATGTACAGTACATTACAGTATATTTTTGTAAAAGGCAACCTTAGAATATAAATTTACGGGTTTGAAAATTAAGTTTCAGAGTACTTCTGCTGAGACAAACATAAAATCCTCCTCAGCCCACCTACAGTAATGCTTATGAGATACGTCTTTTAGTGTTGAACTACTTACAGTAGTCTTTTGTAATGCAGTGGAAATAATTTGTTGTTTGTTACTCTATGCAACACCTTAGTGAATAACAGAAATATATGAAGTATCCAAGTTCTAAATCCTAAAAATTGGGCTTGTCAGACTTTATAAAAAATATAAACAATCTTGTAAAACTGGAATTGAAGTCCCAGGGTCAAAAGATTTTCAGTCCCAAACTACAATTTCTCCTGCACCTGTACCCTATACTGAGAAGCAATGTCAAGTGATTATGGCAAGGAAAGTTTTCATCACAGGGTGATGTAATTCTTTGTCTAATATCACTGTTTCAGATCATTGTCAGCTATCCAAATAATTTTTCTGAATGGGAAGGAAGAGCTTACCTGTGGTATATTCCTAATGCTACAGTCAAGGAAACAGTAGCCATTACAGCAGCTATCAAAACTGATGTAGAAATTATGAAGCATGATATGCTGGTGTGCAGAAACCCTTTCTCTGAAATTTATTGAAAATTAAAAATTACCGAAACTCTTCATATGTATACATACAGTAGGGTCACTAAGCAAAGACTTACAGTATAACACGCCCATAGCCATTTTTAATTTAACAAAAAGAGTAAAGTGATTATATTTTATTTATTTTGATCTTAGGACAACATCTATAAAAACTAGTCAAATGTTTTAAGGATATAGATATACAGCACAGTATTTTGTTGGTCATTTAATGTGGTAAGGTCCATCAGCTTGGTTCAGGAATAACATTTTACAATATTTTCATTGATATATCCTCAGTTATTGTAATTACCAGTTTAAATGAAGTAATGACAGGTAATCTAACCTATGCAGCCTCCTATGCCTGCTCCACTACAAGCAGAAAGTGGAGGTGGCTGTAAACAAGTCATGTTGAACACACGGCAGGTTCCGATATCTGGATCCCCGTAAATGTTACTGTGGCTTAAATTCAGTGAAGAACTTACATCTGAAATGTATGATTCACATTAGATATAGATCTAGTATCACATCGTATCATTTTTATTTCATGTAGGGTAGCATGTAATCGTCTATTTAAAGGATGTGGAAATAATACTAATTCTCGGTATTTATTTCAGTACTATGAAATCTGTGCTGTCTGAAGGAATTTAACCTCCCTTGAGAGAAAGAATAATTTTCTATGTCTTTAAAACACTACTGTCCTTAAGGAGTTTTACTACAAAATCATTTATTGGTAATGGAAATCTTAAAAGAGGATTTTTATGGGTCATTTGGGGAAGGGAAGATGAATTTTGCTCGGTACAAGTAGGTATCAATGTGGATAGAAATCGAAGGGGAAAACTAGCATATACAGTTGTACTGGGGTTGGTAGTGATGAAGAAAGGCAGTAAATTGCCATTTAACCTCTCCTATGTGTACATCATTATGACAATGGGATGGGAAAATTACTTTTGAAATGTAAGATATTTGCAAGTGTTTGAAGCAAGTTATAATCATTGGGTAGGCAGCTCCATCCATTTTGTGATGACTGCTTGGTGCCCTTGACTTTATGAAACTCTCTGGGCTAATGTCCCAATCTTGGGGATTAGGAGCCGATGCTTCTCGGAGTAAGTGAGTGGAAAGGTAATGGTCATCTCTTCAGGGTTCTAACATGGAATCCATATTTATATTTGATGAGAAACTGGTTTTTCTTTGAAATTATAATTAAATATATATTTACTTATTTTAGTGATTTTTATTTACAGTTTATAGAACCATGAGTGAAAATTGGGAATTTGTTGAATATATCGTATTGGATTGAGTGAATGCTGTTTTTGACAAAATGTCGATCAAACTTTGAATTCTTTATTGTATGTTATTGCTGTCATTGTACTGTAAGTAAAAATATTGAAATGTATTTATATTTACTTATTCTTTCTACAATACTGTACTGGTTAGGTTGATATAAAATTAATTTAGCGAAAACGAAGCGATGGTGGTACTTGTCATGTTGGCTCATGCATCTAGTATTTTATGGTTATGATCACTGTTAATCTGAAGGGAGCATATTACTTGCCTTGGACTGTCAAAATTTTTTAATGATTGCCACATAACTGCATGTTTTCAGCTCTAAAGCCTTGTCCACACTATCGAGCAAGGAATTCAATTTCTGATATAGTGAGATAATGCCTCCTTTTTCTAAGAAAAACTTCTTGGCAACTCCAAACACAAAGTGTTACTTTAAGTGGTCAAAACCTGAACAGAGGAAAGACATCATATCTGTTACCATAAATTCGACTATAAAGGAATTAAAAAAAAGTGAGTGAAACTTGCAGAAACTTGGCTACATTCTTAAGCCCTGTCCACACTATCGAGCATGCCTGACAGGCAAACAGTGATAGCAGGCCACAATAGTTAGTGAAAATGAGGGTTGATGACGTCAGAAGCGGGAAAACTAAAGCCAGGGATCTGGTAACACTGTATGATGCCAGATTCCTGTCTGTGGTTTTCCCGCTTCTGACGTCATTAACCCTCATTCTTACTGAAGATTGTGGTCTGGTATCACTGTTAGCCCGTCAGGCATGCTCGATAGTGTGGACAGGGCTTGAGAATGTAGCAAGTTTCTGCAAGTTTTACTCACTTTTTTTTAATTCCTTTATGGTCGAATTTATGGTAACAGATATGATGTATTTCCTTTTTTCAGGTTTTGACCACTTAAAGTAACACTTTGTGTTTGGAGTCGCCGAGAAGTCTTTCATAGAAAAAGTAGGCATTATCTCACTATGTCAGAAATTGAATTCCCTTGTTTCTCAATCAACAGTCAATAAGACTTTATTAAGATACCACTAGATTTCAAAAGACCAAGTTTCACTCATCATGTTGCTCATATATAGAGCATTTTGAAAGAAATTTACTTTTCGATAGAGAGCAAAACATCATTTCTAAACTTTATAATATAAACCCAATCGGAAATAATTTTCTGGTTTTATTTGTAAATAAGGACATTACTTTAAATTTAAGGCTAACGAAAATATACTAGAGAGATACTGAATCATTCCATACCTAAGGAAAAATACTACCACCCTGTCAGTATGTGATCACTTTGTACCCTCAGGTAAATAAGTTCAGGAAAGGTATCAGAAAATAAGTGGTTAAAAAAATCACTATTGTATAATATGTATTCTCAAAGCAAGGGAAAATAATTTAGATGAAAGTAGCATATCAGCACAATCCTCATATAATTGTTACTCTGCCAGCACAAGTCATCTTTTTCCAGTAAAAATATTGAATCATTTTTATATGATAAACGTATGTTGAAAATAATTCCATTTTGTGATAAGTAGACGATTTCCACTTGAAATGTTCAGCCAATTGAACCAGTTATAAAAGCTCATGCTAATAGATTTATTACATAGTTACATATATTTATCTTGTATTACGTAAATTCTAGGTTTTGTGTAAGTGTTATCAGGTCTGTACTTCATATGCTTTTGCTCCAGAAAGTGAACCAAGTGTTATCTGAACTGTGTGTCATCTGCCTTTGCTACAGAAAGTGAAATAATTTTCCTTAATCAAAGATAATAATTTCAGTACAACTTTTTTTTTCTTAGAATTTGTACTGAAAAGAAAGTTAATCAAACCATAACTGAAGTGAGTGCTTATAATAAAATCAGGTTACTTTAAATAATATTAATTCAAAAAAACCTTCATTTACCTCTTACAACCCTTCGCGTAGTTGAATGTAGTTTATGGAGGATGTCGGATGCCAAGATTTTTAGTGCCACTTCTGTTGTTACTTGTCCTATTTTGACTGAGTGAGTCTTTTTGAAATTTTTCAACGTATCATGGATATTTTCAAGACGTCTTTGCAGCTCAAAAATGCTAGCTTTATTCCTGTATGGCCGATGTTGCCTCTGATTTGGTTTGAATCTGTTGATAGGAGTTTTCTCGAATCCAACATTTCTGGTGTTGTGTGTTTCATATGGCAGTAAGTTAATAGAACGTTTGGATTTGCTAATTGCACTATCTACTGTATTTTCAAATCGACCTGATTGTGTGGTTACACCATTGGAACTGTTTTTTTCATTATTGCTTTCAGTTTTATTTAATTCTTTCTCCAAAAGGAATATTTCTTCTTTAGAGTTTAGCCCAATGATTGCTGCGTTAATTTTTTCAGATGTAAAGTCCTGCATGGAATTGGTGTCATTACTAGTATCAATCAGAACCGTTGTATTAATTATCTTGTGCTCACCCAAGGAAAATGATTCTAAGTCTTTCACAGAACTAGATGCAGGTTCAATTTTTCTTTTGAATTTGTTTGCTGGCTCTTTTCTGGACAAATGGTCTTTATTCTGTTCATATAAATCTACAGTTGGATGAAAGACGTGCTCTTCTTTATTGGCAGTAAATTTGCTTTCCTCGTCTAATTCAAACAAATGCAACAATTTCAAGTCATCCATGACACCTTCTAACTGAATACCATCACCCTCAGCTTCATTTGTGAATAATTCACTGTTAGTTATTGCAACCAGCTCTTCAGTGAATGGGCCACCAGTAACAGGTAGCCCTAGATCTACATCCTCGTTGAGATTATCACCACCGAAAAAACTTGAGAAACCTTCACTCTCTTCATCTTGCATGTCTTCATTCAATAGTCTGTCTAGGAATTTTTCTATAGTTAGCACTCCGCCTCCCCCTGATGACTGCTTCATCTTCATCTTGAAGATCTTGGTCAAAATTGGGTCCGTTAAGACTTGTACAACATTCCAAAAACCTATGAAAATACTGAATATTATTTGAACTTATGTGATGACCTTTTAAGGTACAAATTTTGTTTTATAGAGATTTTGAAAATTCAGATGAAAGCATTAACATAGAAACTTACTTAAGAAATGCATGAAAAACATGCATTTCTAGATTCAAACTTTTTATTGATATGGCCTTTATCAGTATATATTTAAGATTTTCTTTAAGCATCCCTCCTATCTACAAAAGGAAAATTCAATACAATATTTCTAAACTTACTTTATCACTTTGCTTTTGTTGCTGTGGTTCTATTTAAAAACATTGTAACCTACTGTACAGTAAGAATGTTTACCACCTCTTGAGCTATAATGTATCCTCTTACAATTAAAAGTACTTTCATAGTTTATTCAACATCCAAATAGAATGAATAGCACAAAAAATACGTGAATACAAACCTTCATCGTTTTCCTTCCCAGTGCAGTCTATGAAGCCACGACCAGTGCACAGAATATTATAATCTCCACAGTTGAGGTTGCCCTTAAAACGACACCATGTTCCTTTTGAAAAGGATTTTGCCTTGCAGTCTGGAAAATTATGAATAGAATTTGTAAATATACAGTATTTGATGTTGATATAGCTGCTTGCAGTCTGGCAAATTATGAATAGAATTTGTAAATACTGTATACAGTATTTGATGTTGATATAGCTACTTGGCAAATTATGAATAGAATTTGCAAACGTATTTGATGTTGATAAAGCTATAGCTCTTTTACAAGAGAGAAATATAAAAAATCAATTTCGAAAAGCCTGTGGTATTGAAATAGGAAAGTGTGGAATTGTACAAGTAATAAGCTAAGTAAGGAATGAAAGAAACACGGTAAGTAAGTTAACTTTGAGTACTTTTGAAGAACATTTCATAAATTGACATTGTCCATGGTTGTGGAATGCAGTGTAGTAGTCATGTCTTTTCTAAAATGTTTTTTTATAGTGAATGATTTGCATACTTGAACCATTACACAAAGTCTTAACTTAAGAGAAACCCTTCTTATTCTTAAATTATGCAAAGAAACCTTTTTGATTTTCCATAAACATAAGGATTTGGATATATGCAGCTGTTAAGTAATGTAGATTATTTAAAGTAAAAAAAAAATGCCATTAATATGAGAGAGAGAGAGGACCCAAAGAATTTACAGTAATTTGAAGTTTACTTAAGGTTTCTTGTTGAATTGAAATTGAATTGCGACTAATATGGTTTTAGTGAGTCTAAAGTATGTTGATGGTTAACACCAGATTTGTATGTGTATTTTTTGGGCTCAAGCCATGTCGCCCTGATGGAAGTTCCTCTAAGGCAGCTTTCTACTTGGGATATTTTTACAAGTGACATACCAGAGAATTTTACCTGTAGAATTATCACAGGGTTACTACCCGTGGAGCAAATATCCGGAGAGATATCGTGTATATACCAAGGACGTGTTTAAAACCAGCCTCGGCTGTCCTTCCCCGAATAGAGTCAAGTTGTTTAAGACCTTTTCAAGGTTCTCCCAGCCCCTAATTGCATTCTCCTCTTAGCCTTCTGTTATACCTTTGCCCCTCTTCCTGTTTTCCATTTTGCTGTCTAGTGTCTCAACTTTTCCCTCATACTGTAACTGGGGAGTAAATCCCTTTTTGCACATGGGTGCTGAATGGCCTTTCTAGTCCTAAGTGCCAAATTTATAAATCCAATGATATATTAAAAGCTAAAAACACTCGGTAAAACTAGTATAACTAAAAATCTCAGACCTGATGGATTAAAACTCATTAATGAAAAATCTTTTAGAATTAGTACTGATAATACAGTAGGAATAATCAATATAGGTTACACATCGAATATACAAAATTAGTAGCTATGGCTTATACCGGTGTTAAGGTCACACTATGTTTCAATAATATTTTACACACGTGAATAGACATAAACAGAAATTACAAAGTGGGATAGACACTTGATCTACTAGATTCTTCCCAGGTATTGCTTATTGGTTATAAGAAACCTTGAAGAAATGGGTTCTGAATTTGGAAATGGTCTTCTGAGAAGTATGGCCCTAATCTATGTAGATGAGGGATTCATTGTTAGTCATGTTTTACATAGAGCAGTGGTAGTAATGAGAGTTCTTATATAAGAGCTAGTGAGTGTTGATTGAACGTGAAAAGATAAAAGGAATGATGTAATATTCAATAACAACGTAGCTTATGATAATTTAAGGAAAATATCTAGTTCCATACATCTCCCATACCATGAAGACAGGATTGAAATAAATGCTTATATTTTCCTTTTTACAGATCTGTGTAGAGAAGCAATTGAATGGAGAGAAGAGTTTATGAAAGTCATCTGGATTTATAAAATCAAACTAAAACAAGCTTGTGAAGGCTGGAAAGATGCGGGATGTAGTTACAAAGAATAATAGATTTACTTAATACTAATATTACAGTACTATGCTAGATATGTTGATTGTTTTACAAAAATAATAGACTGTGCAATATAAATTTGTTGGCTGTATAGTCTAGCAACAAAGAGGTAAGACATGAAGGAGATTTAAACTATTGCCAAAATTAGACACCTTAATACATCTCTACTTTGGGAAGGTTGATAAACGGGTAGATGAATTTCTTTCAACCTTCAATATATTTAACAATCTTGGATTAGTCTATAGACTGCTCCAGTGTTCTGATCTATTATGTTATCATTGGTTTGGAACGTAGAAGTGTTTACAGGCTACTAATCAGCAAGAGTTCATGCTTTGTATGAATAAGTTGAGGCAAATCTGCATCCAATCAACCAATGTAGTGTTAGTAGCAGTATTAATATTTTTTTTTATACTAAACTATTCTAAGAACATAAACAAAGGTGTCAATCATTGACTGGAAGATTACAAAAGTTAGCTTTCTGTCTTTTGTTCCTACTAAAAACAATTACAATAGCGCCAACGTATCCCTGCGTGTCGTAAGAGGCGACTAAAATGGACGGGACGAGGGGGCTAGGAACCCCCTCTCCTGTATTAACAATCCTGCGAGACATCATCAAAGAGATGGAGCTGGGGGGAGAGTGACTGCTCCCCGCATTCTAGTTTTGGGGTGTTTGAATGTGCGTGGATGTAGTACGATAGAGAGTAAAAGATGTGAGATTGGAAGTATGTTTAGGAATAGAAGGATGGATGTGTTGGCCTTGTGTGAGACAAAGATAAAAGGGAAGGGTGAAGTGATGTTTGGTGAAATGTCTGGTAGAGTGTCTGGAATTGAAAGGGGAAGAGCAAGAGAGGTTGTGGCTTTATTGCCGAGTGAATGGATGACAGGTAAAGTAGTGGAATGGAAGGAGATATCATCTAGGTTAATGTGGGTAAGGGTTAGGTTGGGTAGGGAATGTTGGGCTTTTGTCAGTGCACATGGGCCAGGTTGTGAGAAAAGTGAAGAAGAGCGGAATGAGTTCCGGAATGAATTAACTAGGTGTGTAGAAGGACTGGGTAGAGCGAATTATGTAGTTGTCATGGGTGACTTGAATGATAGAGTGGGGGCTGGAGAGGTAGAAGGTGTCATTGGGAAGTATGGCGTACCAGGTGAAAATGAGAGTGGTGAGAGACTGGTAGATATGTGTTGAGCAAGAGATGGTGATCAGTTCTAGCTTTTTCAAAGGCATTAATGGATTGTGTTGATAACTAAAAGAATGTTGGGAAGATTGAAAGACGTGCACGTGTTTAGGGGTATGGCTAACGGTATGTCTGATCATTTTTTGGTGGAAGGAAAATTAGTTGTAGCAAAAGAGTGGGGGAATCGAGTAGGTGGATGTAAAAGGGAGCTAGTGAGGGTTGAAGAGCTAATAAAACCGGGGGTAGAAAGTAAATATCAAGAAAGGCTGAAAATGGCATATGACGAAGTGAAAGTAAGAGAAACTGGTAATTTAGAGGAGGAGTGGAAGTTAGTAAAAGAAAATTTTGTTGTGGCAAGAAGTTTGTTGGAGGCAGCATGAGGAAGGGCAGTGAATGGTGGAATGAAGGAGTGAAGGTAAAAGTAGAAGAGAAAAAGAGGGCTTTTGAAGAATGACTGCAGAGTAATAGTGTAGAGAAGTATGAAAAATAAAGAGAGAAAAATGTGGAAGTAAAGTGCAAGGTAAGTGAGGCAAAGAGGACAGCTGACCTGAGGTGGGGTCAGGGATTGGGTCATTCATATGAAGAGAATAAGATGAAGTTTTGGAAAGAAGTGAAGCGAGTAAGGAAGGCTGGTTCAAGAATTGAAGAGACAGTGAAAGATGGAAATGGGAGGTTGTTAAAAGGAGAGGAGCCAAGGAAAAGGGGGGCGGAATATTTTGAATGTTTACTGAATGTTGAGGATAATAGGGAGGCAGATATAATTGCTGTTGCAGGTGTTGAGGTGCCGGTGATGGGAGATGAGAATGAGAGAGAGATTACAAGAGAGGAAGTGAGGAGAGCACTAGATGAAACAAGAGTAGGAAAAGCATCTGATATGGATGGTGTGAGAGCTGAGATGTTGAAGGAAGGGGGTGTGACTGTACTTGAATGGCTGGTGAGATTGTTTAATATGTGTTTTGTGTTGTCAATGGTACCAGTAGATTGGGTTTGTGCAGGTATTGTACCACTATATAAGGGTAAGGGAGATGTGCATGAGTGTTGTAATTCAAGAGGTATTAGTTTGTTGAGTGTAGTTTGAAAAGTGTATGGTAGAGTAATGATTAATAGGATTAAGGATAAAACAGAGAATCCAATCTTAGAAGTATAGGGTGGTTTTAGAAGAGGTAGAGGTTGTATGAATCAGATTTTTACAGTTAGGCAGATATGCGAGAAATATTTAGCAAAAGGTAATGAGGTGTATGTTGCGTATATGGATCTGGAGAAAGCGTATGATAGAGTTGATAAGGAAGCAATGTGGAATGTGATGAGGTTATATGGAGTTGGTGGAAGGTTGTTGCAAGTAGGGAAAAGTTTCTACAAAGGTAGTAAAGCATGTGTTAGGATAGGAAATGAAGGGAGCGATTGGTTTCCGGTGAGAGTGGGGCTGAGACAGGGATGTGTGATGTCGCTGTGGTTGTTTAACTTGTATGTTGATGGAGTGGTGAGAGAGGTAAATGCTCGAGTGCTTGGACAAGGATTGAAACTGGTAGACGAGAATGACCATGAATGGGAGGTAAATCAGTTGTTGTTTACGGATGATACTGTACTGGTTGCAGACACAGAAGAGAAGCTTGGGCGATTAGTGACAGAATTTGGAAGGGTGTGTGAGAGAAGGAAGTTGAGAGTTAATGTGGGTAAGAGTAAGGTTATGAGATGTACGAGAAGGGAAGGTGGTGCAAGGTTGAATGTCATGTTGAATGGAGAGTTACTTGAGGAGGTGGATCAGTTTAAGTACTTGGGGTCTGTTGTTGCAGCAAATGGTGGAGTGGAAGCAGATGTACGTCAGAGAGTCAATGAAAGATGCGAAGTGTTGGGGGCAGTTAAGGGAGTAGTAAAAATAGAGGGTTGGGCATGAATGTAAAGAGAGTTCTATATGAGAAAGTGATTGTACTAACTGTGATGTATGGATAAGAGTTGTGGGGAATGAAAGTGATGGAGAGACAGAAATTGAATGTGTTTGAGATGAAGTGTCTAAGGAGTATGGCTGGTGTATCTCGAGTAGATAGGGTTAGGAATAAAGTGGTGAGGGTGAGAACGGGAGTAAGAATGAGTTAGCAGCCAGAGTGGATATGAATGTGTTGAGGTGGTTTGGCCATGTTGAGAGAATGGAAAATGGCTCTTTGCTAAAGAAGGTGATGAATGCAAGAGTTGATGGGAGAAGTACAGGAGGAAGGCCAAGGTTTCGGTGGATGGATGGAGTGAAGAAAGCTCTGGGTGATAGGAAGATAGATGTGAGAGAGGCAAGAGTGCATGTTAGAAATAGGAATGAATGGCGAGCGATTGTGACGCAGTTCCGGTAGGCCCTGCTGCTTCCTATGGTGCCTTAGATGACCGCGGAGGTAGCAGCAGTAGGGGATTCAGTGTTATGAAGCTTCAACTGTGGTGGATAACGGGGAAGGGTGGGCTGTGGCACCATAGCAGTACCAGCCGAACTCAATTGAGTCCCTTGTCAGGCTGGGAGGAACGTAGAGAGGAGAGGTCCCCCCTTCTTTTTTTTTTTCTTATTTATTTTTTTTTCTCTTTTGTTTGATGTCGGCTACCCCCCAAAATTGGGGGAAGTGCCTTGGTATATGTATGTATGTACTAGCTACAAAGTGAATACTTTTGAGAAACATATAAGGTCTGTGTCTTCTTCAATTTCACAAAAAATAGGCTTATTGAGAAAGTCTTTCAAGATTTTCGGTGATCAATCTATTCTGAAGAAGTGTTTTAATTCTTTCATTCTACCTTGTTTTGAGTATTGTTCTCCTGTCTGGTCTTCAGCTGCTGATTCTCATCTTAATTTGTTGGACAGAAACTTACGGTCTATTAAATTTCTTATTCCTGATCTAGATATTAATCTCTGGCACCGTCGTTCAATTAGTTCATTATGCATGTTGCATAAGATTTTTCACAACTCTGACCATCCTTTACATTCAGATCTCCCTGGACAATTCTATCCTGTTCGTAATACTAGGCAGGCAGTTAATTCTAATAGCCAGGCCTTCTCCATCACGAGGCTCAATACTACGCAGTACACTAGAAGTTTTATTCCAGCTGTGACCAAGTTGTGGAATGATCTTCCTAATCGGGTGGTTGATTCAGTAGAACTTCAAAAGTTCAAAGTTGGAGCAAATGCTTTTTTGTTGACCAGGCGGACATAGTCTTTTTTATAGTTTATTTATGACATATTTGTTTTTGATGTTGTTGATAGTTTATTATATGACATGTCTGTTTTGACGTTGTTTCTTATTTTAGAATGATTTATTGTTAATTTGTTCTCTTCATTTATTTATTTCCTTATTTCCTTTCCTCACTGGGCTATTTTTCCCTGTTGGAGCCCCTGGGCTTATAGCATCTTGCTTTTCCAACTAGGGTTGTAGCTTGGATAGTAATAATAATAATATTAAATTTGCTAAATAGAACAAGATGTCATGAAATGTGATAGTGACTTTAAGTATCATAGGTATTGTTTGAATGGTTATCAACCAGTTGAAAGTTTCTTTCTTAGAGTTCAGTATTATTTAAAAAAATTAAAAATGTTTGTTTGAATATGAAATTATCATTATTATATCTGCTTCTAGTTACTGTGGAACTTCAGAAGTTCAAACTTGCCGTAAATGTCTTTATGTTGAACAGTCTGACATGAGTCTCTCTTCATGGTTTGTATTTGACAGATATATTTTGACGTTGTTTATGATCTTAAAATATTTCATATTAATTATTCATTACTTTTGTAGTATTTATTTATTTCTTTTATTCCCTTTCTTGACTGGGTTACTTCTCCCTTTTGGAGCCCTTGGCCTTACAACATCCTGCTTTTCTAACCAGGGCTCCAATAGGAAAAAAATAGCCCAGTGAGGAAAAGAAACAAGGAAATAAATAAACTACAGGAGAAGTAATTAACCATTAAAATAAAAGACCTTAAGAACAGTAACACTATTAGAATAAATCTTTCATATATAAACTAAAAAATCTTCAAATAAAACAAGAGGAAGAGAAATTAGATAGAATACTGTGCCAGAATGTACCCTCAAGCAAGAGAACCCTGGAGATCTTTTCAGTGCACAAAACCCAGCCTGAGTGTACCTTCACGCAAGAGATCTCTAGTTTTTTTCATTCCACAAAACCGAATAAGAGTTGATCGATTCAATGGATTGCTTTATATCAAATTTAAGAACCATTATCTTTTAAGAAAAATAGAGTAACTATAGTCAATTTTTTTAGTGAGGCAGATTTGCACCTACTCGCAGGGATTCCCTTTTAGCTCGGAAAGGATTCCTGCTCGCTGATTGGTTAGAAAAGATAATTCTAACCATTCAGATAGCAGGAAACTTGTCCGACCTAAAAGGACACCGCTGTGACTTGGTGCAAATGAGCCTCATTAAAAAAAATTAGTATAGATGTCAAGAATGGCAAAAATGTGGCAGCTTTCAAGAAAAACCCGAAGACTTATCTTTTTAGAAAGTGTTATAATTAGTGACCTGAAAACTATTGAGCCTGAATATAAATGCTAGCGAAATAACTGATAAGATACAGAGCAAAATATTAACTGGAAAGAAATTATTTTCACACACCAAGGCCCGCCTGAACAGACTCTTAGTTGTCTGATGGAGGGCGAGAAATAAACCCGTAAAAGTAAGTAAGTAAGTAGACCTCTCTCTCCTTACCTTCTATTCCCGTAATGATAGTAGCCAATGCAAATATTAGGGGACCAACACCATTAAAGCGCCCCATGTTGCTTTTTCTATTAGTTTGATCTTCAATTTGTTAAATACTTCCGGCCTCCTTGTTATACGTTGCGAGTCTGGACACCCTTGGTTCTGGAATGTACAAAGGATAAATCATCTGGAAACCAAATTTATTCTCTCTCTCTCTCTCTCTCTCTCTCTCTCTCTCTCTCTCTCTCTCTCTCTCTCTCTCTCTCTCTCTCTCTCTCTCTCATAAACAAACACACACACACACACACACATATATATATATATATATTTATATATATATATATATATATATATATATATATATATATATATATATATATATGTATATATATATATATATATATATATATATATATATATATATATATATATATATATATATATATATATATATATATACCTGATTGTGTATGTCGACATTAAATCATGGACAATTCTAATAAGACTTTTCACACATTTTCAAAGGACAAGTATAGATTTAGCTGTGTAGACCTATTGATTGTATATATAATTTGGCAAACATGATTTACAGAATTAAGACACTCTAGCTTCCCCAACCGAAATAGGATCCATGCCTCCTAAGTCTATACTAGGAGAGAATTTAGGCCTAAGTGGTGGGTAATCTAGTTTTGTCATATTTTAATATTACTAATACCATATAGGTATAGGGTTAGAATAGATGCTCTGTTTTTTCATCTAGTGTGTTATTCTAATACTAGAGGTAGGATAATCCACGTGTTTGCACCTACATAAGTAAAATAAGATGTGTATGGTCAGTCTCTAGGTCAGTATCCTGCTTGCTAGGGCAATGTCAATGTCCCTTGCTTCAATCATGAGTGGCCTCCTTTAAACCTTTTATTATTATTATTATTATTATTATTATTATTATTATTATTATTATTATTATTATTATTATTATTATTATTATTATTATTATTATTATTATTTGCTAAGCTATAACCCTAGTTGGAAAAGCATGATGCTATAAGCCAAGGGCCCCAACAGGGAAAATAGCTCAGTGAAGAAAGGAAAAAAAGGAAAAATAAAATATTTTAAGAATAGCCTAGCAATAACATTAAGATAAATATTTCCTATATACACTATAAAAACTTTAACAACACAAGAGAAAGAGAAATTGGAGAGAATAGCGTGCCCGAGTGTACCGTCGAGCAAGAGAACTCTAACCCAAGACAGTGGAAGACCATGGTACAGAGGCTATGGCACTGTCCAAGACTAGAGAACAAAGGTTTGATTTTGGAGTTTCCTTCTCCTAGAAGAGCTGCTTACCATAGCTAAAGAGTCTCTTCTACCCTTACCAAGAGGAAAGTAGCCACTGAACAATTACAGTGCAGTAGTTAAGCCAAGGAGTTAACCCCTTGGCTGAAGAAAAATTGTTTGGTAATCTAGTGTTGTCAGGTGTATGAGGAGAGAGGAGAATCTGTAAAGAATATGCCAGACTATTCGGTGTATGTGTAGGCAAAGAGAAAGTGAACCGTAACCAGAGATAAAGATCCAATGTAGTACTGTCTGGCCAGTCAAAGGACCCCATAACTCTTTAGTGGTAGTACCACAACGGGTTGCTGGTAGTCTTTGATCTCAGTCAAAATTGTTAAGGAGAAAATGCTTGATTTATAAATCCACAAAATACGTTTCAAAATATTTAAGTGCTAATGTTAAGGTATACAAAAATTAAAACGCATTTTCTTATTAGCAATATAACAACGGCATACTGTACGATATGTACAGTATTGTATAGATATGTGAATAGAAATATTTTTGTTTCTTTCTACTGCCATCTTGTACTATTATTGTAAGTCAAATTATAATTTTGTATATTTTGTATTGCACTCTCATACCCTGAGAGGGGTCGCTAGAGTTAATAAAAATCCTTAAATCCCTAAATCCTTAATCCCAGCATAACAAAGATATTAAAGGGACCGGCATAGTAGTGTTCCAGCATTTCTTGTGTTGTGATAACAAATAAAAAATAAATGGAGTTATATCCCTAATATTCATCATTTTGGGAAGAAATTATATTTAAATGAGTATGAAAATTCATTTAATCACATAATTTATAATTTTTGTTCATTATATGGCTATGGGAATAAAATTAATTATATATTTTTTTCTTATAGAGACTGTGCTTTTCACTATGAAAATTGCAACACTTATTGTCCGAGACACATCGTCTGCTATCGTCGCGTCCTTTGACTCTTAAAGTAAACTTAATGTCGAGTAATCTTTTGTATTAGATAAAAGTGCTAAGTAAAGTAATACATTATCCGTCTTATGGCCTTGTGATTTGTGCTAATACTAATCTTAGTAATTTAAGTTTGTTCTAATGTTGCTTTATATAAATTAATTAAAAAGTACGAAAAGTTACTGCCTGACCTTTAATAGGTAACAGGTGACATTTGGCTTCGTCAGTTTGCATAGGTAAATATATTTCTTAGAATAGTTTATTTACTTATTTATTTACTTTAGAGACATTTATTTACTTAAAAATCATTATAAGTTAACTTGTGCTCATGAGTTTATGAGGATTTCATGTATTTGAATACCAACCCCACATGTTAGTTCTCTTAACCCTAGGGGTTAATGCACCTCCCCATTATGGTAAAATGTCGTTAGAATCCCACCCAGCCATTTCAAGCCATTTCTTGCATTAAAAGAAAAGAAAAAATATTTTGTTAGTTTTTTGTTGTCACGATATGTATCGTTCTCCGATTATCACACCCCAACAGTAATTTTGGGAACTCCAGTTGTGGTATTGAAAAGTAACCAATACCAGTGTGATGGTCTGAACGATTCCCCGGTCTCGGAATTCTCCTTGATAATCTGCGCATGCGCGAACATTACCGTTTGCCAGTGCATACGAGGTTGATGATTTATTTTCCTGTAATGTTAACGTGCACAGCTCAACATTACCGCTTGCCAGTACATACGAGCTTGATGTTTTATTTTCATGCGAGCGAAGCGAGCTAATGGTGGAAATGAACCATATACAATGTCAAGGAGAATTCTGAGACCGGGGCATCGTTCAGACCGTCACACTGGAAGAGAATAACGGCAAAAGCCAACAAAAACAAGAAAACTAATAGTAAAATGTTTTTTTCATACAAAAATATAAGGAACAACATACAGCACTGTATATGAAAGCTATCACGATCCCGTTTTCTTCCGAGCCCCGTTTTCTATCGAACGTAAACTGATCATTGCTTAGCCGTGACTTGTTTCACTCGCAATTAATTATTACATCACCTTCGTATGTTCTAGCAAGCAGTACATATTGCGCTACGCGCGTTCGCCACGTGGGCGAATATTTTGACGTATCCTTAGTTTACAGTAAACCATGCTTTACGAGTATATTGGTTAATGAACTAATAATGGTTATTCACATACGGATCTTTGCTCGCAATTAGTTATTACATCACCTCCGTATGTTCTGGCAAGCGGTAGATATTGCGCTACTTGCATTCTCCTTGTGGGCGAGTATTTTGCTGTATCCTTAGTTTACACTGAGCCTTAAATCTATTATGGCTTACCTTAACCCTTTTACCCCCAACGCTATTTGGAACTTTCCAACAATTAACCCCCAGGCGTTTTTTTTTTCAAGCACATTTTGCAATGTATTTTTTTTAAATTGCTCTAACAGCATTAATTTTCATCATAGAGAGGTCAGGTTGGTCTCATTATTTTGGAAAAGGCCCGAGTTTCTCATAAAGTTATCAAAAATATGCAAAGACAGTATTTTTTTGCAAGGACGTGCCGGTACGTCCTTGGGGGTGAAGGGATGAGTTTTGTGAAACGTACCAGTACGTCCATTGGTGGTAAAAGGGTTAATAGTCAGAGTCAGAATACCTAGAATTAGGAGTGAAAACTGGCTCTACGGTTTTAGATGCTCCACTGGGTCCTGCTTG
This sequence comes from Palaemon carinicauda, assembly GCF_036898095.1. Lineage (NCBI taxonomy): Eukaryota > Metazoa > Arthropoda > Malacostraca > Decapoda > Palaemonidae > Palaemon > Palaemon carinicauda. The sequence goes on along the minus strand of NC_090728.1, from coordinate 58,043,998 downwards.
TGGGGCAATGCCACTAGGTCACAGTTGTTGGGTATAGCCACTCCGTCCTGGTTCCGTGTTATCGCCACTCGATCCTGGGTTGGTTGTATGCCCAAGTCTCGGATAAAATTTTCCAGCAGCAAGAAAGAACCGGTGCAGCAACTCTTTGTAGTTAAGGACAAACCTTTAGATATATAGCGAGAGATATATTGATTGCAGTACTCGAACACGCTACTTGAGAATATACGACTTATTTATTGCCCCTCCATAACTGTTCAATGCTCTGGGTATAGATTTATGGATTTTGAGGGTCCACAAAGGCTTTACTATAGTTTATAGTCGAGTGCCGGTACCCGTATTCACTAATTTTCCTGTATACGGCCCACTCGTCACTGACTATAATACTACTGGTCGTGTATACTTTTGAATAAGAGGAATTAATGTTGCAACGTCTATGTGGATTTTCGATTAGTGGCACTGCAAAAAATATCTTAGAGACACGCTCTATACTGCCAAATAACCACACACCAGGAATTTCTCCACCACGTATATATTTTGTCTTGGCAAACTTTGCCTCGTCTATTTCAACAAAAATGTCTGGCCGTCCAATTGGTGACTGGTTTTCAGCAAAATGTTCAGTTACTTCGAAACGAATAGCTCCTCCAATTATCACTGGTTTCAGGACTCAATTTTAGGTTCCTGATAACATTTAAGTGAGTAAAACTTCTCCGTAGCCACTGGTTCATGAAAAGGATTAACTTCCATGGTTCGAAATGACAGTTTTCCAAAAAATTATTCGTGTAATCACCCACAGAGAATGTACACTGGATAGGTTTTTTACTTTTCGGTTTTCTAACTTTACCATGACACTGCCAATAATAACCGCCAGGCTGCAATGAACACGGTTTGTAACACGTGGAGCAAGTTATTTCCGAAGGAAGCACACCGTGATTGCGTAAAAAATTGAATGTTTCTTCGTTATTTGTTAAGAATAGTCTAATAGCTTGGTGTGGAGTAAATTCACAACTTGTACAAACGGTCGCCATAACTGAACTAAAGACCCGGTCAAGCCCCAAGCGGTCACAAGAAGTCAAGGCAAGCAAGGGTTTTTAATTTGAAAATGAGCAGGCTACTGCGGAGATGCATGAATAACGTTTTTCATTAAGGACTAATCAAATTATATGATTATAATGTATCTACAGTAGATTCTGATTGGCCAATTCGTATTACATATCATGCAAAACGGGAGAGAAAAGACAGCTTTTCTCACACGCATGTGCAGTAACGTCAAGGATAACCACATCATCAAGTCAAAATCCCTCCAAAATCTAATAACCAATAGTACTGCATCAAGAGAAACTACGGTTTGGTCCGTAACTGAAATACAAACCACGCTATTTACATGGGGTAATTACTTCGGCGTAGCTGAATGACGAGCCATTAGAATTTTAACAAGGGTTTACTACCCCACCGCTAGTTAGCGGGGGGGTAGAGAGAGGGGTAGCTTGCTACCCCCACCCCCCACACACACACTAGTGAGTGCTTCACTTTACTTTTGGCTCGGGCGGAGAACAGACCTGTCTGCTCTCTCCCTCGCTTTGACTGCCATTAATCTGTTTTTGCTTTTTCTTCCTCACAGTGTGTTTGAAGTTGGCCTCTACTGATCATGCGTACGTGCCCTGGACTTCCTGGCCGCCCTTGTGGGACTTATATGTCGGCGGTCGACACCGATCCCCCCACCTTGTGTCCTCATTGTAGGGGCCAACGGTGTGATAGCGGTAACGTATGTTTGTTCTGTAACTGAAATACATACCACGCTATTTACATTAGGTTTACCTTTTAGCGCAGCTGAAATGACGAGCCAATAGTTTTAACGAGGGTTAATTACCCCCGCGCTAGTTAGCGGGGGGTAGGGGAAGGGTAGCTTGCTACCCCTCCCCCCCCACACACCGGTGACTTGCTTCACTTCACTTTTGGCTTGGCGGTGATCAGACGTGTCTGTTCATCGTCCTCGTGACAGCCTTTAATTTTTCTGCTTTTTCTTTCTACAGCTTGTGTGTTGGTTGGAAGTTGACTTTCATTATTATTATTTTACAATGCGTACGTGCCCTGGTGTTGACGGCCGCCCTTGTGGGACCTTTATGTCGGCCTTTGATACGGACCCTCACACCCTTTGCCCTCAGTGTCGGGGCCGACGGTGTGACCAGGAGAACATGTGTTGTGAGTGTAGGGAGTGGTCTGCCTCCCAGTGGGAGAGGTTTGGCTGCCGGCGTAAGAAGAAGTCCAAGAGAGACCGTTCTCCTTCGGGGGTTGTCTTGAAGGAGGAAGGTTCTCGGGATTCTTCTTTCGCCGCCCAAACCTCCTACAAAGCTCCCCCTCGACCGGCTCCTAAGGAGAGTCGGCTGCGTGGTAGCGCAGGCCCTAGTTCTGTTTCCTGACCTTGGGTGGGGGGAGAGGGCGTTGCCTCCCATAGCGGGGCGGTTCCCCCTCCTCCTCCGGGGGAGGTTGTTGATAATTCTTTGACTAATGATGATCTTTTACAGATTTGGGCTTCCCTGGGGCTTAAGGGCTTGCCCTTCAGGGTCGCCTTTATTGACCTTGTCTCGTTGGGGGCCGCCGTTAAGCAGTCGCCAGCGGTAGCAGAGGTAGACCCTCTGTCTATCGTCGACGTCATGGTGGCAGAGGCCTCCGACGTGGCTGGGCAATCCTCCGCAGGTGCAGTTGAGGATGATGGTGCTGAGGGCTCTCCTCCCCCTTCCGTACATCCTTCGAAGGGGGAAGTGAGTCCTTCGGGCTCTTCTGCTGTTCAGCTTCCTTCTAACGGAAGTGCTTTGACTGAGATTCCCCTTCGGGGGCCTCCCTTCCCCTTATAAGGGGGTTAAGAGGCGCCTTTTTGGATCTTCTTCCTCCGAAGGGGACTCTCCTCGTTGTACTCAGCCTACAGCTCCTGCTCCTTTGGACCTCTCTGCAGACCGTTCTCCAACTCCTGCTAGATCTTCACCTTCTGGGGAACTCGTCACCCGACGGGCAACGGTTCCTTCGGGGCAAAGGGATTCTTCCCTTCCACATGCAGTGCTAGTGCACAGGCGCTCTCCTGCTCATCGGCGCTCTCCTGCTCGTCGGCGCTCTCCTGCTCGTCGGCGCTCTCCTGCTCGTCGGCGCTCTCCTGCTCGTCGGCGCTCTCCTGCTCGTCGGCGCTCACCTGTTCGTCGGCGCTCTCCTGATGTTCGGCGCTCACCTGTTCGTCGGCGCTCTCCTGATGTTCGCCCTCTTCGTCAGCGCTCTCCTGCTCGTCAGCTCTCTTCAGAGCGTCAGCGCTCTTTTGAGGATCATCGCCCTGTGGTCTCTGACCATCCTGCAGTTCCTGTTGAGCTCCCTGCGCGCCATCAGTCTCCTGAGCTCTCTCATCCTGTGTCTACGCAACAGTGTTCACGTTCTCCAGCGCGTGTGTCAAAAGCACATGTTCGCCACGCGCCCACGATCTTCCTGTTCCTGTTCCTTCACAGGATCTCACGTGTCGCCCTCCTGCTCGCCAGCGATCTCCTGCTCGCCAGCGATCACCTACGTGCCAGCGATCACCTGCTCGCCAGTGTGCACAGGCGATTTTAGTATCGCCTATTCATCAGCGTTCTCCTACGCGTCAACGATCACCTACGCGCCAGCGATCACCTGCTTGCCAGCGTTCACCTGCTCGCCAGCGCGCACAGGTGATTTTGGTATCACCTATTCACCAGCGTTCTCCTACGCGTCAGCGATCACCTGTTTATCGGCGATCTGCGGACCGCCTGTGTGATTTACAGCCTGCGCGCACGCGTTCTCCAACGCTTCGTCAACCGGAGGTTTTGAAGGGACATGGTTCGCCATCTACTAGCTCGCCATTGCGCGATCGCTCACCTGCGCGTGCTGCTCGCTATCGCTCGCCAACTCGTCACCATGCCACAACGCGCCATCGCCCACCTGCGCGTCAGCGCTCGCCAGCTCACCACCGATCGCCTGTTGATCTACATCGCCAGCGATCTTCCCCACCCACGCGGCAGCGCATTTCCTCGCCATCGCGCCATCGCTCATTCACCTGCCCACCCTTGCGTCCACTCGCCTGCGCGCCCGCGCGATCATTCGCCTGTGCGACGGCTCGCCTGCTTGCCCGCGGGATTATCCACCTGCGCGATCGTTCGCCCTCGCGCGACCATCGTTCGCCCTCGCGCGACCATCGTTCGCGGCGAATTTCGCAGCCGGTGGTAGCAGCAGGAACGCGTGTTACTAGACAACGCTCGGGATCGCCTCCACCCAAACACAGGATTGTAGTGCAAGACAAGGATATTACTGAGGAGAGGTTAGTACATCATTCTTCCCCACCTTCTTTTCAGGCAGGTACTGTGGTGTCCACTCCAAAGGATCGCCCGATCCCTTTCCCTTTAGCGAGGATTTTCATCCCTTTCCCTTTAGCGAGGATTTTGGACTCTGTATCCTTGGAGCAACAGACTTGGTTTGGTCCTCTGGCGCGGGCGTTAGTGAGTGTTATGAAGCCAGCACTCGCCGACCAGGGTAACAAACCAACGGCTGTCTCTCCTACGCTGAAGAGAAAGAGAGGAGTGGACTTCGTGGTGACTTCCCCCAGGGCGAAGTTGGTTCCCAAGAGGTCTGTCACTAAGGCCCCTTCTGCTGCTCGAGTGCTTTCTCCTTCTCCCGTGGACGAGGCCCTTCCGTCCTCGGGTGAGTCCAGTTGGGTGGTAGTCTTCCCCTCGGCACCAAGGGGGGAGACTTCGGTTCATGGAGGAGAATCATCTCGTGAGGAAGGGGCTCCTCGAACCTTTGTTGGGATCCTGTATCCCTCCCAGGAGGGAATCCAAGGACTCCAAGACCGTCCCGAAATCATCTTCGAGGATTCGCCAGGAACCCACGGCTCCCCGGGGGAATGTCCACGTTTCACCCCAGGAAGAGATCCCTGGGGCAGGAGACTTAGCTGCCAGCCCGCAAGGAGGAGATCAGCAGGAATCTGAACATGCCCTCTGGCAGGTCCTAACCCTGATAAGGCAACTTAACGGGCTTATGGATCCAGTCATCGCCCCCCGTGAAGGCAAAGACACGATGTTAGATGAAGTATTTGACGTTTGGAAGGCCCCGAAGTCCAGTGCGGCTCTGCCCTGGTCTCGGGGTCTGAAGAGTGCCAGAGCTAGGGCCAACGCTCAGCTCGCGCTTCTTGCCTCCTCCAGTCGTTCCGCTGCCGGGAACAAGCTCATCCCTCCTCCTCGTCTTCAGCAGAGGAGGTATTTCGAGATTCTGGGTGAGTCCAGCCTCGCTCTTCCTCTCCATCACTCTGTGGAGGAGCTGGCGAAGGGAATTTCCCTTGAGAAGCTCTCTGCCCGCCAGGTGTCGTTCTCGGCGGCAGAGATCCTTAGCCACGAGAAGGTCGCTAAGTGTGCCATGCAGGCCACTTCGTGGCTGGACTTTTGGCTAGGATCTCTGGGCATCCTATTGCGCTTGGAGGACTTGTCCAAGGAGACCACTAGGAAGGCCCTGGAGACCTCCTTGCTCTCGGGCACCCGCTCCATCGAGTTTTTGGCGCACCAGGTTACCACCCTGTGGGCCAACTCGGTGTTGAAGCGTCGCGATGCTGTGTCCGAGAGGTTCCATCCGAAGGTCCCCGCCGTGGATGTGAGTAGGCTCCGACATGCTTCCCTTCTGGGGGAGATTCTGTTTGAGCCTCAAGACATGGAGCGAACGGCTGAGAGGTGGAGGAAATCCAGCACGGACTCCCTCCTCTATAGGGCCCTTACAGCTCGGCCCTATAAACCTCCAGCTCCGCCGCAACAGCAGCAGCAGCCTCGTAAGGCTCCAAAGCAGGCACCAGCAGTTAAGAAGGTGGTGTCTAAGCCCCAGCCCTTTCCAGCCAAGGTCAAGAGGGGCGGTAAGTCCTCCAGGGGAGGCAAGACTCCTAGGGGTGACGGCCGCGGCCACAAGCCCTAGGGGTGGCAGTCCCCTTGCGTGTCCACCTGTGGGGGGATGCCATCAGCGTTGCGTCCGCAGGTGGCAGCAACACGGGGCCGATGCTTGGACGGTCTCAGTGATCGGCCAAGGCTATCGCGTCCCGTTCACAACATCTCAACCTCCCCTGACAGCGAATCCAGTGTTGTTGAGCTCCTATGCCACGGGATCGGCAAAGGGGCTGGCCCTTCAGGCCGAAGTCGAGACCATGCTCGAGAAGGGTGCTCTCCAGGAGGTCGTTGACGGGTCCCCAGGCTTCTTCAGTCGACTCTTTCTTGTAAAGAAGGCTACTGGAGGCTGGAGACCTGTCATCGACCTCTCAGCTCTGAACGGGTCCGGTTCAGCATGGAGACAGCAGACACGGTCAGACTTGCGGTGAGACCACAGGACTTCATGTGCACACTGGATCTAAAGGACGCGTACTTCCAGATCCCAATCCATCCGTCTTCCAGGAAGTACCTAAGATTTTGCCTAGACGGCAAGATCTACCAGTTCAAGGTGCTGTGTTTCGGTCTCTCCACAGCTCCTCAGGTGTTCACCAGAGTGTTCACCCTGATTTCATCTTGGGCGCACAGGAACGGCATTCGTCTCCTTCGTTATCTAGACGATTGGCTGATCCTAGCAGACTTGGAGTCGACCCTTCTTCGGCACCGAGACAGGCTTCTGGATCTTTGCCAGGATCTGGGGATCGTGGTAAACTTCGAGAAGTCCTCTCTGCAGCCGTCCCAATGACTGGTTTATCTAGGCATGCTAATAAACACCAATCTCCACAAAGCCTTTCCATCAGACAACTGGATAGCAAGACTGAGGAGGGTGGCAGAACCCTTCCTCAGGCGAGAAGAACTCCCCGCCCAATTGTGGTTGCGTCTCTTAGGTCACCTATCCTCCCTGGCTCGTCTGGTTCCAAACAGCCGCCTCAGGATGAGATCCCTTCAATGGCGGCTCAAGTCCCGGTGGAATCAAGGATCCGATTCCCTGGACATTCTGATCCCAATGGGGTCTCTGGAACAGACGGACTTGCGGTGGTGGCTGGTCGACGAGAACCTGCGGAAGGGAGTGAGTCTTCTCGTCCTCCCCCCGGAATTGACTCTGTTTTTCGGATGCGTCAAAAGAAGGGTGGGGGGCGCACGTTCTGAACCAGAGGGCCTCAGGCCTTTGGTCAGAATCAGAAAAGTCCCTAAACATCAACCTGCTAGAATTGAAGGCCGTCTTTCTGGCTCTTCAGCAGTTCCAACGGTCCCTGGCAGGTTACTCCGTGGTGGTGATGAGCAACAACACCACGGTAGTGGCTTATATCAACAAGCAGGGAGGCACTTTTTCGCAGCAGCTATCCCATCTTGCAGTAGAGACTCTGAGGTGGACCGAAGTCCACTCGATAACACTATCAGCTCGCTTCATTCCTGGCAAGAGGAATGTGCTCGCCGACAGTCTGAGCAGGGCCTCGCAGATAGTGAGTACCGAGTGGTCTTTGGATCCTCAGATAGCCAACAAAGTCTTGACTTTGTGGGGTTCCCCGACTGTGGACTTGTTCGCGACAGCTTTGAACTTCAAGCTGCCCCTGTACTGCTCCCCAGTCCCGGACCCCAAGGCACTCTGGCAAGATGCTTTCCAGCAATGGTGGGACAACATCGACGTGTACGCCTTCCCACCGTTCTGTCTGATGAGAAGGGTGCTCAACAGGACCAGACTATCGGTCAACTGTTCAATGACTCTGGTAGCTCCGCTATGGCATCACGCGGAATGGTTTCCGGATCTTCTGCAGCTCCTGACGGAGCTCCCGAGGGAACTTCCTCCACGACACGATCTTCTCAGACAACCCCACTCCGGCGTCCCTCACAGGGCCGTAGCCTCGCTTCGGCTTCACGCCTGGAGACTATCAAGCGTCTCCTCGCGGAGAGAGGCTTTTCGCAACAGGTTGCGGCACCTGCGAAGGTCCTCTTGAGGGAGTCTACCAAGCAAAGTGGAGAGTCTTTTGTTGTTGGTGTCGTGGAAGGGGTATCTCTCCACTCGATGCCACTATTCCAGCAGTAGCGGACTTCCTCGTTTATCTGCGGGAAGAAATGCGCCTTTCTGTCTCGGCAGTGAAAGGCTATCGCTCAGCCTTAAGCTTGGCCTTCAGACTGAAGGACGTGGATATTTCTTCATCGCTAGAACTCTCTTTACTCATACGTAGCTATGAGCTTACCTGCCCCCAGTCGGAAGTGAGACCTCCTTGGAACGTTGTTCGGGTCCTCAGGTCCCTCAAGAGACCTCCTTTCGAACCATTACGCCAGGCCTCCGATCGCCACCTGAATTGGAAGACGGCTTTCCTACTTGCTTTGGGTTCGGCCAAGCGGGTTAGTGAACTTCATGGTCTCTCGTACGACATCGCCCATTCAAGGGGATGGGGGGAGGTAACGTTCAGGTTTGTCCCTGAGTTTGTTGCCAAGACTCAGAATCCTGGAGTGCCGGATCCTCGCTTCGACTCTTTCAGGATCGCGAGTCTCCGTTCTGTAACAAGCGACCCAGACCAGCTGCTACTATGTCCAGTGAGGTGTCTGAGGCACTACTTGAAGAGAACGGCTGCAGTCCGTTTTAAGTGCGAGCTTTGTTTGTGAGCACAGGCAGGACTAAGAGGAGGGTCAACAGGAACACCATCTCAGCTTGGATTCGAAGGGTTATCCACCATGCCTTGAATCCAGACCCTCCTCCGTCACGTCGCCCTAGGGCACACAATGTCAGGGGTGTTGCTACGTCCCTGGCCTTCAAGAGAAACTTCTCTGTGACGCAGGTACTTCAAGCTGGGTTCTGAAGCGTCAGACGACCTTCACAGCCCACTACCTGCAAGACGTGACCCACAGGAGCCTCGATACGTTTTCTATCGGCCCTGTGGTGGCTGCACAACAGGTGGTCTAACCTCAGGCTCCTTTATGGACAAGTAGCAGTAGGTTGAGGGCGTAGTTGCCCGGTTTTAGTCTGCGTGAATGAAAGAGTATGTCTGACCCTTACTTCTTTCTTCAATCTCCCCTCTCTTGGGGAAGCAGCATCCTGGTCCTCGCATAGCTGACCTCGACCTCTGCAGGTAACCCATGCTTCTTTGTGCTCCTAGTATTAAGCTTAATACTGTTGCGTCCCCCATACCTTGACGAGGTGGTATTGGGAACGTCCTATCCTAGATTCCTATCTGAAGGTCTCAAGGTCAACTTCATAGGACGAGTCACACTTTCCTCCACACACAACTTATGTAGGCCACTCGTTCCTAGCGAAGCAAGGAACTTGTGAGGTGCAGGGGCTCATTTTCTCAAGTGCTGCTCACTGAGGGATTGAGCCCCCGGGCAAAGCCGAAGTCAGTAAGGCTGGGGACTTTCCACCCTTCCTAAGGGGTAAGTCACCCAATGTAAATAGCGTGGTTTGTATTTCGGTTACGGAACAAATGACAAATTCGAAGATAATTTGTATTTTTCCTAACCATACAAACCTTAGCTATTTACACATATGTGTCTGCCATCCCTGACCCCCAAGTCAAGTCCTACCTCTAAGTGAAGTGAAGCAAGACACCGGTGTGTGGGGGGGAGGGGTAGCAAGCTACCCTTCCCCTACCCCCCGCTAACTAGCGCTGGGGTAATTAACCCTCGTTAAAAACTATTGGCTCGTCATTTCAGCTACGCTAAAAGGTAAACCCAATGTAAATACCTAAGGTTTGTATGGTTAGGAAAAATACATATTATCTTCGAATTTGTCATATTTCTCCTTCAGAGGCTTCTTTGAAGAGAGAAAATTCCAAGACTAGAAAATTCCAAGACTACTTCTTCCGTAGCCCTTTTCTCCTCCGGAGCTCCCCCTCGAGTGGTCTCTTCCGAGAGGCCGGCGAGTGGTAGTGTAGACCGTATTGCTGTTGACCGTTCCCGGGGTGCGGGAGAGGTAGTTGCCTCCCATAGTGAGGCAGCCGCCCCTCCTCCCCCGGAGGAGGATTTGAATATTGATTTGCCTGTAAATAACAATGATTTATTACAGCTTTGGTCTTCCTTGGGGCTGCAGGGTTCGCCCTCCAGGGAAGCCCTGTTTGACATGATCAAACTAAGGGCAGCTGTCAAACAATCGCCAACTACAGCAGGGATAGATCCTCTGTCTGTTGTTGATGTTGTTGTGACGGAGGCATCTGGTGGGTCTAGTCAAACCCCTGTTCCTGTTGCTGAGGTAGCTGGCGGCTTAGTTTCCCCCTCCGAACATCTTTCGAGGGAGGAACTAAGTCCTACGGTCTCTCCTACCGGTGATTCTCCCCCTCGGGGGAGTTCACTTACAGAGACTCCTCTTCGGAGGCCCTACGATGGTCAGCTCGCTGACCCCACGGCCCCTTGTGGGCGTATAAGGCGGAAAGCTCGTCCTCCCCTTCGCCGTAGAGGTCTAGGTCTTCCTTCTCCTCACAAGGGAGTTAGGAGGCGCCTCTTCGGCTCGTCATCCCCACAGTCCTCTGCGGAGGAGACGACTCGCCGTTCGCCGATCCTGCCAGCTTCCACCTTAGAAGGAAGGTCGTCCTTCGGGACCCTGTGACCAGTCTCCCTCCAGACCTGCTGACCTGCCGTCACCCTTTGAGGATGCTGATGCGCTTTACGTGCCACCTGAACCTGCCATTGCGCAGGCACCGGTCCCTTCGGGGCATAAGGGATTTGAGCGCAAATCTGCGCTTCATTCCCTTAAGCGCCAGGTTAAACCTGCGCGCCCTCATGCTGCTGCTGCCGTTCCAGACTTAGCGCCACAGCGCTCACCTGCGCGCGTGCGCGCTCCTGTTCCTGTTACGTGCCAGGGTTCCCCTGCGTGCCCACATCCAACTGCGCCCCGGCGCCCACCAGCAGTTCCTGATCTAGCGCGCCAGCCCACACCTGCGCCCATCCGCGCCCCAGCGCCCACCGGTTACTGCCACGTCGCGCGCAGTCGAAGAGGCTCCTAGGTTAGCGCACAGGCGCTCACAGGTACCTCTAGACTCGCAGCGCCCTTCTGGAGTTAGGCGCGAGGCACGCCCATCGCGTGCAATTCCTGATACAGCGCACACGCGCTTGCCAAAGCGCCAGCGCGCTTCTACATCTCAGCGCACAGTCCAGGAGGTGCCAAAGTTAGCGCACGGGCGCTCACGGATACCTCTGGACTCTCCTTCCAGACTGCTCAATCCTGCACGCACTCCTCCAGTCGCGCGCGATGGTCCAGTTACGCGCCAGGTTCCAGTTGCTCTCAAGGCGCCCCTTGCGACTCAACAGCGCACACCTGTGCGCCCTAATCCGATCGCGCGCCCATCACAGCAGCACACACCTGCGCGCCCATCACAGCAGCGTACACCTGCGCGCCCAGCGCTCTCACGGTCTCCTCAGGTTACCATACCTGTTCAGACGGGTCAGCGCTCACCTGCGCGCCAACGCGCAGACCCACCCTCGCGCTATCACGAGGCTGCGCACTCGCGCCCTCGCCCGGTACTTCCAGACACTCGCCCACGCGTTACTGCTCACTCGCGCCCGACAGTACCGCATCAGGTTACTGCACGCCCTCGCATCCAACCTGCAATGTCCTACGCGCGCCCGTGCCCAGGCGCCCACAACATCTCCTGCGCGCCCCCGCGCCTACGCGCCCGCTCCATCTCCTGCGCGCCATCGCCCCCTCGCGCCTGCGCCATTGCCTACGCTCCACCGCGCCCTCGCGCCCACGCCACCAACCTTGCACTCCCACGTGAGCGCGAAATTCCTATGGCGCACGATCCTTTCGCGCGCGACCCAGGACAGGGCCCATCGCGCGACCTCCAGCGCGATCGTCGTCAGGCTGACAGGTCATCTTCTCGTTCCTCTCTCCGCAAGCCCAGAATAGCGCACCCGCCAGAGGAGGGGTGGTTCCCGGACAGGTTTAAGGACTCTCTCATTTCAGCTTCTCTTCAGGCGAACCCTGGTTTGTCGACTCCTCCAAGGGATCGAACGATCCCCTTCCCTCCAGTGGGAGTGTCTGTCAGCGCGACTGTCAGCCAGCAGCCCTGGTTCGGGACCCTGGTCAGAGCTCTTATGCAGGCTATGAAGCCCGTGCTCTCTGACTTGGGTCACAAATCAGTGGCGGCTGCCTCCCCCCTGAAGAGGAAGAGAGGAGTCCCCTCCGTGGAGACACCTCCGAGGGCTATCCTGTCTCCTCGCAGATCCTTTCGTAAGGCTCCTTCTCCCCCTCAGACTTTCTCTCCCTCCCCTGCGGATGAGGATTAGCCATCCTCAGGAGAGTCGGACGAGCCGGACCGTTCCCCCATCGCACCAATGGGGGAAACTCCGCCTCTCCCTGAGAAGTCTTTTTAATCAGGGGTGGAAAAGGGCCTGCACCCATCATTACTCGAGTCCTGTATCCCTCCCAGGAGGGAACCGAAGGACTCTAAGACGATTCCCAAGTCGTCGGCAAGGATCAGACAGGAGCCAGCTAGACCTTCGGATGATGTCCACGAGTTCCCCCAGGAAGAGCCACTGGGGACAGGGGACTTTGCTGCCAGTCCTTCAGGAGGAGAGCACCAAGAGTCAGAACACGCGTTCTGGCAAGTTCTGACCCTCATGAGGAACCTCAACGGGATTCCAGACCTAGAGATTCCTCCTCGTGGGGGTAAGGACACGGTCTTGGACCGAGTCTACGGCACCCAGAAACCCTCTAGGGCCAGTGCAGCTTTGCCCTGGACACAAGGGATGAAGAGTGCCAGAGACAAGGTCGAGGGCCAGCTCTCGGAGCTTGCCTCCTCCAGTAGATCCAGCACCGGTAACAAGCTCTTCCCTCCTCCTCGAGTCCATCAGAGGAGGTATTTTGAGATCCTTGAGGAGACTTGTTTGGGTCTTCCAGTTCACCACTCCATGGAAGAACTCACTGGGGGAGTCCCTCTAGAGAGACACTCCAACCGGCACGTGTCCTATTCAGCTACTGAGATCCCAAGCCAGGAGAAGGTGGTGAAGTGTGCCATGCAGGCAACTACGTGGCTTGACATCTGGCTGGTGTCTCTGGGCATCCTGGTACAGTCTGAGGACCTGTCCAAAGAAAGCACCAGGAAGGCACTGGAGACATTCTTGCTCTCAGGCACGCGGACCATCGAGTTCCTGGCCCACCAAGTCTCGAGCTTGTGGGCCAATACGATTCTCAAACGACGAGACGCAGTGGCTGAGAGATTCCACCAGAAGGTCCCCAGTTCGGATGTTAGCAGGCTCAGACACACTTCCGTGCTCGGTAAGAGTTTGTTTGAGCCTAAGGACGTGGAGCTAACCGCTGAGAGGTGGAGGAAGTCCAACCAGGATTCCCTCATCCATAGGGCCCTGACATCGAGGCCCTACAAACCTCCAGCAGCCGAACAGCCCCGTCCGGCTAAGGACACAAAGAAGACGACAGCAGCAAAGCTGAAGGTGTCTAAGCCCTTTCCTGCCAAGAGCAGAAGGAGCAAAAAGTCCTCCAGGGGAGGTAAGAACCCTAGAGGAAACGGCCGAGGCCGTAGACGCTAGGATTGGCAGTCCCCCTGCGTGTCCACTAGTGGTGGGATGCCTACAAAGTTGCGCAGCAAGGTGGCAGCAACTCGGGGCAGATACCTGGACGATTTCCGTAATCGGTCAGGGTTATCGCGTTCACAGCTTCTCTACCTCCCTGACAGCGAATCCAGTGTCATTGTGCTCCCTTACTATGGGATCAGTAAGGGGGCAGGCCCTCCGGGCAGAAGTCCAGACCATGTTGAAGAAGGACGCTCTCCAAGAGATAGTGGACGGGTCCTCAGGCTTCTACAGTTGTCTCTTTCTTGTAAAGAAGGCTTCTGGTGGCTGGAGACCAGTCATCGACCTCTCAACCCTGAACGGGTTTGTCAAACAGACTCCGTTCAGTATGGAGACGGCAGACACAGTCAGACTTGCAGTGAGACCACAAGACTTCATGTGTACACTGGACCGGAAGGACGCGTACTTCCAGATCCCAGTCCATCCGTCTTCAAGGAAGTACTTAAGATTTTGCCTAGACGACAAGATCTACCAGTTCAAGGTGCTGTGTTTCGGTCTCTCCACAGCCCCTCAGGTGTTCACCAGAGTGTTCACCCTGATATCATCGTGTGCTCACAGGATCGGCATTCGTCTCCTTTGTTATCTGGACGACTGGTTGATCCTAGTGGACTCGGAGGCAACCCTTCTTCGCCACCGAGACAAGCTTCTCGAACTTTGCCAGGATCTAGGGATCATGGTAATTCTCAAGAAGTCCTCTCTGCAGCCCTCTCAGAAACTGGTATACCTAGGCATGGTCATAGACACCAATCTCCACAAAGCCTTCCCATCAGACGACAGGATAGCAAGGCTAGTGGAAGGTCGCGAGGCCTTTCCTCAATCGAGAAGAACTCCCAGTCCAAACGTGGTTATGTCTCCTCGGCCACCTCTCCTCCCTGGCCCGTCTCGTTCCCAACGGTCGCCTCAGAATGAGATCTCTCCAGTGGCGACTCAAGTCCCGCTGGAATCAAGGACACGATTCCCCAGACACTTTGGTCCCTGTGGGTCATGCGGAACAGACAGACCTCCAGTGGTGGGTGGCAGACGAGAACCTACGAAAGGGAGTAGATCTTCTCGTACTTCCCCCGGATTTGATGTTGTTCTCGGACGCATCAAAGAAAGGTTGGGGGGCCCATGTTCTGAACCACAGGACCTCAGGCCTGTGGTCAGAATCAGAAAAGTACCTTCACATAAACCTGCTAGAAATGAAGGCCGTGTTCCTGGCACTTAAAAAGTTCCACCAAGTCCTGGGGGGCCACTCTGTGGTGGTGATGAGCGACAACACCACGGTGGTGGCTTATATCAACAAGCAGGGAGGTACCTTTTCAGAACAGGTATCCCATCTTGCAGTAGAGATTCTGAGATGGTCCGAAGTTCACTCGATCACACTAGCGGCTCGCTTCATTCCAGGCAGAAGGAATGTGCTCGCCGACAGTCTGAGCAGAGCGACGCAGATAATGAGTACCGAGTGGTCTTTGGATCCTCAAGTAGCCAACAAAGTCCTGACTTTGTGGGGTTCCCCGACGGTGGATCTGTTCGCTACAGCGTTGAACTTCAAGCTCCCTCTGTACTGCTCCCCAGTCCCGGACCCCAAGGCGCTCCGGCAGGATGCCTTCCAACAACGGTGGGACAACATTGATTTGTACGCCTTTCCCCCATTCTGTCTGATGAGGAGGGTGCTCAACAAGACCAGAATATCGGTCAATCTATCGATGACCCTGATAGCTCCGCTATGGCATCACGCAGAATGGTTCCCGGACCTTCTGCAACTCCTCACGGAGGTTCCGAGAGAACTCCCTCCACATCACGAGCTACTCAAACAACCACACGCCAACATCTTCCACAAAGCCTAGCTTCGCTTCGACTTCACGCCTGGAGACTATCCAGCATCTCCTCACTGAGAGAGGATTTTCGCAACAAGTTGCGAACAGGATGTCTGGACACCTGCGTAAGTCATCCGCAGGGGACTACCAGGCGAAGTAGCGAGTCTTCTGTGGTTGGTGTCGTGGAAGGGGTATCTCTCCACTCGATGGTACTATCGCTCAGTCTTAAGTCTTGCCTTCAGGCTTAAAGGAGTGCACATTTCTTCCTCGCTGGAACTTTCCCTTCTCATATGAAGTCGGAAGTGAGACCTCCTCCATGGAACGTGGTTCGAGTTCTCAGGTCTCTTAAGAGACCTCCCTACGAACCATTACACCAGGCTTCAGATGCCACCTTACCTGGAAGACGGTTTTCCTGCCAGCATTGGCCTCGGCCAAGCGAGTCAGTGAATTGCATGGTCTCTCGTACGACATCGCCCATTCAAGGTGATGGGGGGAGATAACGTTCAGCTTCATCCCAGAGTTTGTTGCCAAGATTCAGAATCCGGGAGTGCCGGACCCTAGGTTCGACTCTTTCCAGGTTTTGAGTCTTCGTTCTGTAACAGATAACCCAGACCATCTCCTAATGTGCCCAGTGAGGAGTCTGAGGTTGTATCATAAAAGAACAGCTGCAGTTCGTCCCCAGGTCAAGCCTTGTTCGTGAGCACTGGGAAAACGAAGAGGAGGGTCACCAGGAATACTATCTCGGCCTGGATTCGCAAGGTAATACACCTGGCCTTGAATCCTGACCCTTCTCCGTCACGTCGCCCTAGAGCGCATGATGTCAGGGGCATAGCTACGTCCCTGGCTTTCAAGAAAAATTATTCAGTGACGCAGGTCCTGCAAGCTGGGGTGTGGAAGCGTCAGACCACCTTCACGGCCCACCACCTGCAAGACGTGATACACAGGAGGCTCGATGCGTTCTCTATCGGCCCTGTGGTGGCTGCACAACAGCTGGTCTAACCTCAGGCTCCTTAATGGACAAGTAGCAGAAGGTTGAGGGCATTGTTACCCGGTTTTAGTCTGCGTGAATGAAAAGAGCTGTCTGGCCCTTATTCTTTTCTTCATCCTCTCCTCCCTTGGAGAAAGCAGCATCCTGGGTTCTCTGCACAGCTGACCTCAAACCACTGCAGGTAAACCATACTCCCTTGTGTTCCTAGTATTAAGTGTAATACTGTCATGTCCCCATACCCTGACGAGGTGGTATTGGGAGAGTCCTAGCCTAGATTTCCATCTGAAGAACTCCAGGTCAACTTCCTAGGACGAGTTACTTCCTCACCTTCACACACAGCTCATGTAGGCCGCAGCAGTTTCACAGCATGCTAGTGAGGCGCAGGGACTCCTTATTTCTTGAGTACTTACACACTCGAATATGGAGTCCCCGGGTAAAGCCAAAGCCAGTATGGCAGGGACTTACCTCCCTTCTAAGGGTTAAGTCACCCCATGTAAATAGAGTGGTTTGTATTTCAGTTACGGAACAAATGACATTCGTAGATAATTTGTATTTTTCCTAACTATACAAACCTTAGCTATTTACACACATTTGCCCGCCAGCCCTGTCCCCCGGGATAAGTCCTACCTATAAGCAAAGTGAAGCACGCACTAGTGTGTGTGAGGGGGGGGGGGGGGGGGGGTTAGCAAGCCACCTTTCCCTACCCCCGCTAACTAGCGGTGGGGTAGTAAACCCTCGTTGAAATTCTAATGGCTCGTCATTCAGCTACGCCGAAGTAATTACCCCATGTAAATAGCTAAGGTTTGTATAGTTAGGAAAAATACAAATTATCTACGAATTTGTCATGTTTCCATTGGAGCAACGAGATCAGTGGGTGGCGCTACTACGCATTCCAGCAAAAATTATCCCAGTGCGTAAAGGGGTGGAGCATAATAGAGTAGGAACGAACATATGAAGTAACAGGAGCTACTCTCTGTGTTACTGTGAATATAAGGAAGGGACTTGGAAAAAATCTTTATTTACCGTAAGTTATTTTTTTTTTTTAATCTTGGTACCAGTACGTATTTGCGAGTATAATATATTGATAAGAATCGTTTTTTTTCAAGTTTTACCTGACAAAAATAATATTAACAACAAAAGCTCTGGGTGGGATTCTAACAAAATATTACCGCTAATACCACTGGTTTTTTTAGTTAGGGTTCATAAATCCAATCCTTTGAGCATCCCTTCCTCGTTTAGGTGCATCTGCTTTCTGTCCATCTACTTAACTTCCATTCCTGCCCTGCTTCCGTTTTCCTTATTAATATCCATATCTATTGTGAAGGGCTACCTATGCAACATACAAATCCCCATCCTTTAATTAGGGAGATTACTTCTGCACGAGATGGAATGAGTCATTGAAATGGATAACGAGCAGTTGTCCAACCAGTGAATGAGCGGGGCAAAGCCCTGCCCTTCCTTACAGTTGGTTCTCTATTCACTTTAGCTTCAACCCCTGCTGTTTGCACGTGTGTGATTAGTGCTCTTCAAGCTTCTGATTCTTTGTTTTATCTTCTGCTTGTGGTGGTTGAGTAAGGAATAGAAACAGGAAATTCCTGTTTGCCAGGGGAAGGGCGGCGCTGTAACTGCTTCATGACGAAGCCGGCCGTAGACCTGCACTCAATCTGTGCTTTGTGTCGGGGCATGTTTACACAGGCTTCCAAATGTGCTGAGTGTTGATTGTGGCCTCTGGTGCAGTGGCAGGTGTATGCTCTGAAGGGGAAGAAGCGTGCTAGGTGCTCGTCAGAGTCCAAGTATCAATCTCCTAAGAAGACACTGGGGAAGGTTGCTGCGTCTGCTTCCTCCACAGGGCATGTGATGGCTGCTTCACACCCTGGATTGATCCCCGAGGAGTACATGGGCGTCCTTTTCAGGTTTTGTGGGTGTGCAGGGAACTCGGAGCGTTCTTCACACCTCCTGCACTGGCTGAAATGACTGCTGTTGACTATTGACGACGAGTTTGACCTAGGGAAGGACTGGACTTCCTTAGGTTTGCAGGTAGGCCCTCGTTGACTACTTTAAGGGAGTTAGTTACCAAGGCTGCTTCTCTCTCATTATACCACGGTGACCAGACGTCTCGTATTTTTTTGAATTGTCCCATATTTATGACATTTGTCCTGTGTCCTGTATCAACCTTCCCCTGGATGCCTTTTGTCCTGTATTTTCAATATTTGGAAAAAAAAAACATATACTAGTCCTGTTCTGAGTTCATCACATATGCTCAAACTAAACACCATCTCTTGAGAGTAGTTGGATCCAGTACTAAATATGTCAAGTGAGGAAAATGATTTTAAAAGTATTATGGAAAGATTTTTATCGTGTGTAGTTTATTATCTGCAATTTATTCAATATATTAGGGCAAGTCACTTTATTTATAATATCATTTAAAGTTGCAAAAAATGCTTGATTGCAATATTGGAGCGAGGGCCTTAGAGTTTCTCATCCATCAAGTTGCCAACTAGTGGGCGAACTACATAGGTCCTAAAGAGGTGCGATGCCGTGGCCATAAGTTTGGAGATAATTTATATTTTTCCTACCTGTACTAACCTGAGTCCTTTACTCATACTTTCCCACCATCACCTGCTCTGTAGGAATCAAATTGAGTGCTCATTGAGCAAGCATGGGGATGGGGCTTCCCTGCTCCCGGCTGGTAACTATCGGCCCCCTGTTTACACCTTATTTAAAGGTTTCAAGGTCGCTCGTGAGTAGCAGAGGCAAGGGACATTGACAATGCCCTAACAGGACAATGTCCTAGGTAGTGACTGTTTATACATGTTATCAGTGCCCAACCCCTTTCCCCACCCAAGCTAGGACCAGTCAGGGCCAGGGATAGGTTGCTGATAACTCTGCAGGTAGACCTATAGGATCACCAAAACCCCCCATCCTTAGCTCACAAGGCTGGTGATGGTCACTTATAGAGGATGAACTTGGTCCTGCCTCTTTGGAGCCTGTTCCCTGTCCTTTTAGTACTTATCATCATCTGTTCAACAAATATATTACTGTCACTCTTTTAGCTCTTTTAGGAGCTCTCCTCCTGAGCATCGCTCTTCTGAGCATGTTCGCTGGCCTAGCCTGCTCCCTCCTCTTTGGAGGAGGTCCCTAGACATGCTGATCAGAGGAGGTCTCTCTTGTCCTCTGAGGAGATCTTGCCTTCCAAACGATCTTTTCCAAGGACCTCAGCTACCAGACCTTGTCTTTTGCTCGCCTCCAGACAACAAGCGCTTTCCTGTATCGCCCGTCTCGTCCTAGACCTTCACCTGCGCTTTCAGAAGAACTTCACCTGAGACTTCTCCTTCAGTTCAGGCTCTTGTCTCTTGCACCTTGCTTGCTCATTCCAGCGCTTTGCCTGATCAGGGATAGAACATCATCTCACTCTGCCGCACATTTCCTCCCCAGGGAGCTCTCTCCTCTCCACGTACGTCATAAGACCTCTTCATCTAGATGCATTTTGAGACACTCGCCTTCATCTCATCATCTTTCTTGACTCCAGGTTTCATCTCGCCTAGCCTCACTTGTTACACATGCCCTTACTAGCCCCTCCCCTGGATGCTTCATGTACCATGTGTCCTCTTATAATTCTTTTCACCTGATTTCTCTTTGGGTTAGTATAGTGCTTCTAAGTGTTTACCTTTGTTCAAACACTCACGCTCTGTTGCGTTTAAATGATCTGTTGATCTTTCCTCATTGGAGGGCAACGCTTGCTCAGCTCGCGATCATTGGCGATACCCCTTGTTGCCTGACAGGAGAGTTTCCATCACCAGCGAGTGCATTCTTCTTTAAGACTCTCCTCCAGATCATCAACAATAGATTCAGGCTTGCGCTGATGAAATCTCCCTAATTAAAGAACTCGGATTTGTATAACTAGAAAAAATACAAATTACTTTACACAAATTTATTGTTTTGTAGCTAAAATTACAAGTTTTTCAGGTATTCATTGTTTATGTAATTTTCTATTTTCTTGGTTTACTTTTGATGATTTTTTGTACCATTTTTATTAATACTGTATTCTCTACTTTCATTTCTTTCTTTACAGATTCATATGCTCCTGAAAGGTTGGTCCACCATGTTATACTTGAGCCTTGAATTTTAGATACTCTTTAGTTACATTTATTGTTTTTAAGGTAAGATTTTAGAAATTAAGGACATGGTCTAATGACTAGGTACTGCGAGTTATGTATCTGTATTATAATGTTGTTACAAATTGTTTTTAAACACAAGACTTAACTGGTAGTTATATATATATAGATTTTGTGTATTTAACACAGTGTACAGAAAGGTTTGTGTACATTATCCAGTGATGATGTAGGAGTTTGGTGTTCTAGAATTTTTAGTCGAAGACTAAACGGTTATCTCGTGATTGATTGCTTTGTAATGGCCCCATGGGAATTTTGTACCGTATGCCTAGAACAGTACAATGATCTACGGAGAGGTTTTTTATCTTTTGCTGTAGAGACATCAGCAAATCTAATTTGTTTCGAGGCGTTGAAATTTTCCGTTCGATATTGAAAATACCGTATTTATAGGTGAAATTTTTCGTACGTCTCATGGTCTTATTTATATACCGTATACGCATTTTTAGGTTCTGGTGTTGTGGTGTATTTATTGGATATATGTAAGACCTGAATATTGATTGTATTGTTTACGTTGGGATTTGTCGCGTTTTTATGAAATCATTTTATATATCGTGTTTTTGTGATGTTATATAATGCATTATTATCTTTCAGGTGATAATTTTTATGTAATTTGTTATCCTTTTATTGTCCAAATGTGTTGTAAGTAGAGTTTGCATGGTAGTCAAGGCTCTGTATTAGATGCAACTTTGAAGGCTAATCTAGAGTAAACGATGATAATTACTGTAATAAACTTTGAACTATATAACATTTAAAGTGACGTTTATGGTTTGAAACAAATTTATAAAAATTCCATTAAATATTTGTTTAATAATAATTGAAGGATACAAGAAATCTAGAAGCATTCAACCAAAAATACCATTCATTTCGCTGATTATTGAATATTACTTAATTTTAAATCATAATTCTTTATGAAAATTTGCTTATTTAACGTTTATTAAATTAGTCATCTAAAAGTAATATACATTTGTTTTATTTTAGTGTATTTGGCGTTTAATTAATTTTTTTGAATTGTAAAGTAGAATTTTCAATTTAATTGAAAAGCTAAGATTTTTTCATAACTGATAAAGTTTGTTAACTTAATTCCAAAAATACTTGTAACATGATAAGAAAATACTTAAAATTCTTTAAGACGTAATATTAAAAGAATCTAAATATTTCATTATTGTTTAACAGTTGAATAACGGTGTTCATAATTTAAAATTATTTTCAATGAAGATATTTTGCACATTTCTTTGATTTAGTATTATAAATCAACTAATCTTAATAGATAT
The DNA here is from genome assembly GCF_036898095.1 of Palaemon carinicauda. Taxonomy (NCBI): domain Eukaryota; kingdom Metazoa; phylum Arthropoda; class Malacostraca; order Decapoda; family Palaemonidae; genus Palaemon; species Palaemon carinicauda. The sequence goes on along the minus strand of NC_090728.1, from coordinate 58,022,293 downwards.
TTATTAAACCAAAATAAAAGTCTTCAAGGTTTCATCCATGGTGAAAAAAAAATTGCTGATGGCTGTAGATGGTAAGTGTTAAATTATTATTTTATTTCCAGCAATGTTCATTTTTTTTTTCTATTTGTTCCGTAACTGAAATACAAACCACGCTATTTACATAGGGTATTACTTTCGGCGTAACTGAAATGACGAGCCATTAGATTTTTAACGAGGGTTAACTACCCTCTCGCTAGTTAGCGAGGGGGTAGGGGAGGGGTAGCTAGCTACCCCTCCCCCCTCACACACCGGTGAACTGATTCTCTTCGCTTTTGGCTCGGGTGGTGAGCGGACATGTCCGCTCTCACCCTCGCTTGGCAGCCAATAATGTTTTGTCTTTACTTAATTACTTACTTTTTCTTATACTGTACTTGATATATATATATATAAACATTCTTATGTTATGTATATATTTGGGTATAGAAATACAGTAAGTTTCGTTTTCAGTGTTTGTGTTGTGTGTGTGTAGTGTACGACAACATCACCGCATAGTTCCAGGCCACCGCGGTGACACTTTGTGGGTTGCGATCTCTCCCTTTGTCCTTCGGTCGTTCCTTCGGCTTCCGATTCTCGGCCGCCGTGGGGAATCGCCATCGCTGGACTTTATTTATTCATCTGTTTTCTCCGCTGTTCCTCCTTCCCTACGGAGAACTTGGTCTATCAGCGAAAGGAACGTGGGAGTTTAGTTTGACTACGGTCTCTCTCTCTCTCTCGAGGTCGTTCACCCTTTTACTACTACTACGTACTTTACGGTAGCTTCCTTCCCGTTGCGGGTTGAGTTGTTATTCCGTTTATTTTGTCTCAATTATTTTTAATGAATTCTAATTGTATTTGTTAACTTTTCAGTTTCTGCGTAGAACGCTTTCCTTCGGGATTCAGTCGTTCTTACTATTTGTAAACATTCTTAGATGAATTACATAATTATAATTGTTATAATTCTGTTTTTGTTACAGTTCTCCGCCTTTCCCCCTTCCCCGTGAATGTCAGTGGGGGAGGAGGGTGCATACCTGGTGTGTAATTCTTTTGATCTTTTCCCTCGGGGTTCCTCTTCGGAGTTCCCTCGGGGGAATGAATGTTAACTAATTATTTATTTTATTTTCACAGTTAACAATCTAGTTTTTTCGTTTGCCTAATGTGCCAACGAAGCAGAGCTGTCCTGTTTGGACCTGGGGAGTCTGCTGTTGCTGCCGCCTCTCTAGGACTTCGTCATGGGCATGTTCCCTTCTCCTAGAAGTTCTCCCGTGACAACTGTCAGCTCTTTAGTTCATCTTAGAACGCTCAGGAGGTTCGCCTCCAGGGGTGGGTAACTTCCCTTCTGAGGATGGTTCCCTTCCCAGGTATGAGTTTTTTCCCTTTCAGGGGGGGAACTTCTCTTACCTTAATAATTCCTGGTTGGTTTTTCCTGGTCCTCGGGCGGTTATGCTCTTGATGCTGAGCGACCGCTTTTGTAACCCTGCCCAAGGGGCTGAGGGGTTGCAAGGCCGGACCATGGAATTCGTGCGACCATGCTCTTGGGGCTGAGCGGTCGAACCTGCAGCTACGCTCAAGGGGCTGAGCAGCTGCAGGAGCTTCTCTTTGGAGGATTACTAGGTCAGCTTGCTGATCCAATGGCCCTAAGGGGCGCCATCATCAGTTTCTTCTTGTCTCTTCTACGAAGTGTTCACCTCTCTCGTTCGCGAGAGAGGACACTCATAGAGACTCCTTTTTGGAGGACTCCCCCTGCTGTTGTTGCTGATGTTGCTGAAGGCTCAGTTCCCCCCCTCCGAACATCCTTTGAGGGGGCAGCTGAGTCCAATAGTCTCTCCTGCGAGTGCTTTTCCCCCTCTGGGGAGTTCACTAACAGAGACTCCTCTTCGGAGGACTGATGATGGTGCTCCTGTCCGTGGTCGTCTTCATCTTCACCTCCGATGTCCCCACAGAGGATCCTCCTCGATGAGAGCAGACCGTTGCTGCTGCATCGCTAGAACTTTCAGCAGATCGTTCGCGATCTCCGACGCCTTCCAGACCTTCTGGTCTTCCATCTCCGTTCCTGGACGCAGATGAGCAGTGGGCGCCAACGCACCCCGTTATCCAACGGGCATCGGTCCCTTCGGGGCAAAGGGCTTACCTCACAATGTGAGTAAGTCCCTTAAGTGCCAGGTTTTACCTGTGCAACCACGTTTCTCATGCGCAGTAGCGCGCAACCTCTCTCCTGCTGTGGACCAGACTTCTGCTGAATCAACTCTCCAGCGATCTCCTGTAGCTGAGTCTCGCCGTAGATCTCCTGATCGCCAGCGCTCACCTGTGCTTCTGAGACCTTCTGTGCGCCAGCACTCTTCAGCTCGCCAGCTCACATCTGCGCGCCATGCTCCTGCTACGCGCCATGCGCGCCAACGATCTCCTGAACGCCCACGATCGCCTGCTCGCCAGCGCACATCTTCGCGCCCTTTCCTGATCTGCGCAATGCGCGCCAACGTTCGCCCATGCGCCCACGATCTTCGGATCTGGGTGCAGGCAAGGAGATTATTCCTTCGCTGAACGCCCACGATCGCCTGCTCGCCAGCGCACATTTGCCCGCCCTTTTCTGATGTGCGCAATGCGCGCAATGCGCGCCATTGTTCGCCCGCGCGCCTACGATCTCCGGATCTGGGAGCAGGCAAGGAGATTATTCCTTCGCCTCCTCGCCGACGATCACCTGCGCTCCCTCAGAGCTTGCCCACGTGCAAGCCATCGCCTGCGCACTATCACCGGTGCGCCCTTCAAGACTTGAACGAGTCTCTGCGAGCCCACGAGAAGTCTCCTGTGCCCGGCCACGAGCGTTCGCCCTTGCGCGCAACCTCCCCCTCTGGTTCTGCACCCTCGTTGATATCTTGGCCCCGCAACGGCGAGCCAACGATCTTCTGCGCGCCAGCGATCTCCTAAGCTCCCGCGCGATTCTTCGCCTGCGCGCTAGGGTTTTTCAACGCACCAACGTGCCCACGTTTCAGATTGCCGTAGGTCTCCTACGCGCCCACACGTTAACTCTCCTGTACGCGATCGGTTGCTACGCGCCATCGCTCGCCAACGCATCATCGCTCGCCAACGCGCCATCGCTCGCCAACGCGCCATCGCTCGCCAACGCGCCATCGCCCGCCAACAAGCCATCGCTCGCCAACGCGCCATCGCTTGCCTACGCGCCATCGGTCTCCCGGCCGCCAGAGCTCGCCCTTACACCCGCGCTCACCCTCACCTGCACGCCCACGTGCACTTTCGCCTGCGCGCCCGCGCGCACTTTCGCCTGCGCGCCCTCGCGCACTTTCGCCTGCGCGCCCGCGCGCACTTTCGCCTGCGCGCCCGCGCGCACTTTCGCCTGCGCGCCCGCGCGCCCACTCGCCCGCGCTTTCATTTCCGCGCGCCCACGTTCGCCCGCATGCGAACCAACAATTTTACCATCGCGCCAGCGCCAGCGCGATTTCGACCGTGATTCCCGTCAGGTTTCGCAACACGGGCAACCTGGCGAGTCTTCTGGAGCGCGTACTTCCAGATCATCGTCACGATCTCCACCCCGTAAACGCAGAGCAGCGCACGTGCAGGAGCAGGAAGAATCTTCAGAGAGGTCGGGCAACATTCTTCTCCTCCTTTTCAGGTAGGCCCCATCATCTCGACTCCTCAGGATCGCCCGATCCCCTTCCCTCCAGCGGGAGTCGCTGACACTGCGTCTGTCAGCCGTCAGCAGAGGAGGTACTTCGAGATCATGGGGGAGCCTTGTTTAGCTCTTCCTCTCCACCATTCCGTGGAAGAGCTTACCAGGGGAATTTCTCTCAAAAAACTCTCCGCCCGGCAGGTGACATTCTCGGGTTCGGAGATCTTGAGCCAGGAGAAAGCAGCAAAGTGTGCCATGCAGGCCACTTCGTGGCTGGACGTCTGGCTTGGATCTCTGGGCGAGCACCAGGAAGGCCATTGAGACTTTCCTCCTCTCGGGCACGAGCACCATCGATTTCCGGCTCACTAAGTTTCGAACTTGTGGGCAAACTCGATGTTGAAGCATCGAGATGGGGTGACCGAGAGGTTCCTCTCGAAAGTCCCAACCGTGGATGTCTGCAAGCTCAGACACTCTTCCATCCTTGGAAAGAGCTTGTTTGAGCCCAAGGACGTGGAACGGACAGCTGAGAGGTGGAGGAAGTCGAATCACGATTCGCTCCTCCAAAAGGCGCTTACATCCAGACCCTACAAGCCTTCAGCACCTCAACAACAACAGCCTCGTGAGTCTAGGACATCGGAATCAGCTCCGGCAGCAAAGACAAAGGTGTCTAAACAGCAGCCCCCTCCTGTCTGGGACAAGAAGGGCAGGAAGTCCTCCTGGGGAGGCAATAATCTTAGAGGGATCGGCCGAGGCCGCAAACGCTAGGATTGGCAATCCCCCTGCATGTCCACCAGTGGGGGGATGCCTAAAGTTGCGCGTTCAGGTGGTAGCAACTCGGGGCCGATTCCTGGACGATCTCCGTGATCAGCCAAGGATATCGCGTCCCGTTCATAACATCTCTACTTCCCCCGACAGCGAAGCCAGTGTCGTTGAGCTTCTATGCCATGGGATCGCCAAAGGGTCTAGCCCTTCGGGCAGAAGTTGAGACCATGCTCAAGAAGGATGCTCTCCAAGAGGTCGTCGACGGCTCCCCCCGGTTTCTTCAGTCGACTCTCGTGTAAAGAAGGCGTCTGGAGGCTGGAGACCCGTCATCGACCTCTCAGCTCTGAACAAGTTTGTCAAACAAACTTCATTCAGCATGGAACAGCAGAGATGATCAGACTTGTAGTGAGACCACAAGACTTCATGTGCACACTGGATCTGAAGGACGCGTACTTCCAGATCCCAATCCATCCGTCTTCCAGGAAGTACTTGAGATTCAACCTAGACAAGAAGATCTACCAGTTCAAGGTGCTGTGTTTCGATCTCTCCACAGTACCGCAGGTGTTCACCAGAGTGTTCACCCTGATATCTTCATGGCCACACAGGATCGGCATCCGTCTCCTTTGCTATCTGGACGACTGGCTAATCCTGGCAGTCTCGGAATCGACCCTTCTTCGACACCGATACAAGCTTCTGGGACTTTGCCAAGATCTAGGGATCATGGTAAATCTCGAGAAGGCTTCTCTTCTTCCATCTCAACAACTGGTATATCTAGGCATGATATTAGACACCAATCTCCACAAAGCCTTTCCATCAGACGACAGGATAGCAAGGCTGAGGAGAGTCGCAGAACCTTTCCTCAGACGAGGAGAGCTTCCAGCCCATTCTTGGTTACGTCTCCTAGGTATCCTCCTTGGCCCTTCTAGTTCCAAACGGCCACCTCAGGATGAGATCCCTGCAATGGCGGCTCAAGTCCCGGTGGAATCAAGGCAACGATTCCCCGGACACTCTGGTCCCTATGGGACCTGCGGAACGAATGGACCTGCAGTGGTGGTTGACCTACGGAAACCTTCGAAAGGGAGTGCATCTTCTCGTCCTTCCCCCGAATTTGATGCTGTGGGGGCCCACGTTCTGAACCAAAGGATCTCAGGCCTATGGTCAGAATTAGAAAAGTACCTCCACATCAATCTGCTAGGAATGAAGGCCGTATATCTGGCCCTTCAACAGTTCCAACAGACCCTGGCGGGTCACTCAGTGAGCGACAACACCACGGTAGTGGCTTATATCAACAAGCAGGGAGGTACCTTTTCACAACAGCTTTCCCATCTTGCAGTAAAGATACTGAGATGAACCGAAGTCCACTCAATACCACTATCGGCTCGCTTCATTCCGGGCAAAAGGAATGTGCTCTCTGACAGTCTGAGCAGAGCCTCGCAGATAGTGAGTACCGAGTGGTCTTTGGATCCTCTAGTAGCCAACAAAGTCCTGACTTTGTGTACCTGTTCGCGACGGCCTTGAATTTCAAGCTGCCGCTGTACTGCTCCCCGGTCCCAGACCCCAAGGCACTCTGGCAAGATGCCTTCCTACAACGGTGGGACAACATCGACGTCTACGCCTTCCCACTGTTCTGTCTGGTGGGAAGGGTGCTCAACAAGACCAGACTATCGGTCAACCTGTTTATGACTCTGATAGCTCCGCTATGGCATCATGCAGAGTGGTTCCTGGACCTTCTGCATCTCCTGACGGAACTCCCTAGAGAGCTTCCCCCACGACACAAGCTACTCAAGCAACCACACTGCAACATCTACCACAAAGCCGTAGCATCCCTTCGGCTTCACGCCTGGAGACTATCCAGCATCTCCTCACAGAGAGAGGCGTTTTGCAACAAGTTGCGGAGCGGATGTCTCGACACCTGCGAAAGTCATCTGCAGGGATCTACCAGGCAAAGTGGAGAGTCTTCTGTGGTTGGTGTCGTGGGAGAGGTATCTCTCCCCTCGATGCCACTATTCTAGCAATAGCGGAGTTCTTGTATATCTGCGGGAGGAAATGCGCCTTTCTCTCTCGGCGGTAAAAGGCTACCGCTCAGCCTTAAGCCTGGCCTTCAGACTGAAAGGAATAGACATTTCCCCCTCGCGGGAACTTTCTTCGTTCATACGAAGCTACGAACTTACCCGCCCCCAGTCGGAAGTGAGACCTCCTCCATGGAACGTGGTTCGGGTTCTTAGGGTTCTTAAGAGACCTCCTTGCGAACCATCACGCCAGGCTTCTGATCGTCACCTGACTTGGAAGACGGTGCTCCTGCTCGCTCTGGCCTCGGCCAAGCGTATCAGCGAACTTCAGGGTCTCTCGTACGACGTCGCCCATTCAAGAGGATAGGGGGAGGTAACGTTCAGGTTCGTCACCGAGTTGGTTGCTAGACTCAAAAGGATTTCGAGTCTCCGTTCTGTAACAGATGACCCAGACCATCTCCTACTATGCCCAGTAAGGAGTCTGGGGTGTTATCTTAAAAGAACAGCTGCAGTTCGTCCCTACGTGCAAGCCCTGTTTGTGAGCACAGGAAGGACGAAGAGGAGAGTCACCAAGAATACCTTTTCAGCCTGGATTCAAAGGGTCATCCATCACGCCCTGACCCTCTTTATGAGAGAATGCCTTGATGAAGTCATTGAGCTTCAGCACGGCATTCTATTCCCGTACTGAAACTTGGTGACGGGCAAGAGGGCTCTCGAACTTGGGGAAATTGCTCCCCCAGTTCGAATCTAAATTTCTCTCTTTCTTATCTTTTTCTTCCTCTTTATATTGCTTCAACCTTCTCCTAATATTATAAACTTTCCTTCATGTTGCTGTCCCAACTCTATGAGTAAAATTTCCCATATGTATATGTGTATATATTTACATATATATGTATGTTTTTTCTTTATGGCATGGATGTTTCTACATCTGTTATTGCCACTTGGGCGGATGTTTCTACATCCGGTTTTGCTGCCTGCTTTGATGAATGGGAAAGGTGTCACGGTTGGGAGGTGTTTGTGCTCAAAGCTATATGTGAGAGTATTGGATGATCTCTGCCATCCCGTAGATGGTTTGAACCTTTTTGTCAGCACTATTCTCAAGTGTTGCGTCTTCGGAATCCAGGGGGATCCAATGCTTGGGGTAGGACTCTCGGCTTTTGGCCGGAAGCCCGTCATTACAGATATGGGGAGGATGATTCCATAGTTTCTTGGTCTCAATCCTAACAGGCGGGTTCAGCTTACACCTGTGCCTCTATATCTGTTTTGATGCTATCCTTCAGGTAGGGTATGGAGTGGACCATCTGGGAAGTATACTCTCACTGTGCCGGTAATGGAGAGTGCAAATTTCCTTCCCAACATGTGATGCCTTAATGTTCGCAAGCAGGTAAATCAAACTATTCAAAAAATCGCTCTTCTCTTTTCTTTATTCTGATGGATTCTTGTGACAATGACCCCACCTCCCCTGGATATGCTGACTCGCCCCCGGCACTGTTGACGACCTCTGGCAATTCATTTAACCCTTTTACCCCCAAAGGACGTACTGGTACGTTTCACAAAACTCATCCCTTTACCCCCATGGACGTACCGGTACGTCCTTGCAAAAAATGCTATAAAAATATTTTTTTCATATTTTTGATAATTCTTTGAAAAAATTCAGGCATTCTAAGAGAATGAGACCAACCTGACCTCTCTATGACAAAAATTAAGGCTGTTAGAGCAATTTAAAAAAAAAAATACTGCAAAATGTGCTGGGGAAAAAATAACCCCTTGGGGGTTAAGGGGTGGAAATTTCCAAAGAGCCTGGAGGTAAAAGGGTTAAAGAAAACTCCGTTGACGACGTAGGAACTAAAAAGGACTATTCTTTAAACATTCGGAAAAATGGCAATTTGGGCAACACAGGAAAACTGAATGTCCTGCACGTTACCCAAATCCCATTAGAAGCTAATTATGATGTGCTAAATAAAATATTTGAGTGTTACGGATTAATAAAAGAAATTAGAATGAAACTTCAAGATGATAATTGGGAATCTTGGTTATCATTTAATTGTCATGAGGAAGCATTTAATGCAAGCCGTAACATTGTTGATATTAAAGTAGGTAATATGAGTGTTAAGGGTGCTCTGTGTGATGGGGCACCTAAAGATCTGGATGTCTACAGACCAGCAGACTGGGCTGATAAAGATATAGAGGTAGATATGCCATCCCAAAGAAAGCCAAAACCACCAATTTGGCTTCTTGCTCAATCTGTAGGAGGTACGGAAAATTATTTCAAGATACAGTATGCAAATTTCTTCAGAGGAAGGTAGGTACGATCGCACCTGGAGATATATCTCGATTCGGGAAGAATAGTTACTTGATAAAGGCCAAGTCATACACACAGTATGTTATACTGTCCAATTTGAAGACAGTTAATGATGATATAAAATTGGACATCAAACCCCATCTAAACTTTAGCTATGGAAGGGGAGTGGTTTTCAATAGGGATCTATATGAATTTACCGAAGAGGAGATATTGGCTATGTGTCCCCTATCAGTGTGGAAAGTACATAAAGTACCTGGAACATCAATGATTGTTGTTACTTTCCAGGATGCTGATGTACCTTTCCACATAGATATAGAAAACGAAAGGATCAGAGTTCAACCTTTTAAGCAGAAGCCACTGCAATGTTATAATTGCTTTAAATTTGGACATCCTTCCAAAGTTTGCAATAATGAAAAAATTTGTAATACTTGCTCCAATATTTACCATGGGGAATGTACACTTGAGGCAAGGTACTTAAACTGCAACTCTAATCATAAATCTAATGATAGGAGCTGCCAGTTTTATAAGTTAGAAGAGGCTGCCCTCAATAAATAAATTATTGAACATGTAAGCTTGGGGCATGCCAAGAGATTATTAAATAAATCTAATACTTATGCAAAGACATTAAAAACAGGAAAAAAAGTTCCTCGGGAATCATCTCACCCACCTACTACTGTAGGTATTTCTTGAAAAAGGAATTCACCATCTATTGATAAAGTGCTGCATAAGACAAGATCATCTCCTCCTAAAGATTTATCATCGAGTATCAACAAAAAGACATTGCCCACTACTATCAAACCTTTGTCCCCCATTACAAAGGATAGTACTAACCTCTCCCAGGCCGTATCCTTGCCTGATTTAATGGAGATTCCACCTGACACCAAGTCATCAGGTGTACCTGTAGTGGGGAAGGTACAAAAACCTGGTAACTCGCAACCTATTAATCGTAAAAGAGAGAGACCTCCATCTCTCTCACCCCCTTCCATAAGAAATACTAGAATTATGGCATCAAATAAATATGATGAATGTTATCGTACCGCTGAGGATCACGTTTTCACGATGACGGACCTTTGTCACTGGTTCTCCGGTACAAACAGAGATCAATCAGACGATCAGATTCAGGGTATGAACCCTTTTCATGAATAATCACAATATCGTTATTACGATCCTTTTTATCGAATCTTTTTAAGCCGGATATCGTACAGGCGATCAGCATTGAGGTTAATATTAGATTTCCTCTGGTGTTCACGTTGTCACTATGATGGACCTTTGTTTGTACCGGAGATTGTTACCGGATCTCCAGTACAAACAGAGATCACTCAGACCACGGGTGGCCAATCTTTTGTTTTAGCTGTAAAGGAAAGGATTTAACATGAATACAAAGTAAACTGTACTTACTTTAATGACACTTTGAATTTGCGTTGGTAATATTCATTAGCTATTCTTGAAAGTCCTAATAAAAATATATGAACATAACAATGCCTATATTTATGCATATATTTAATTCTAACTGTGTATAAATATGGATAAATATCCATACAACATCGTGTTCAAATAGAAATAAATTAATTATGCCTATATTTATGCATATTCAATTCTAACTATGTCTAAATATGGATAAATATCCATACAACATAGTGTTCAAATAGAAATAAATTTCCACTCAGTACTAGGAACCGAACGTTAGCCCTTTCTAATGAAGGGCCAGGTCGAGACCAACCATGCAATGAGAGGCTATCTACTGTTCCTTGAGACTCTGGTCAGTGAACAGATGAATCAATAGAATACTAATATCCAGTAACCACATAACATGTAACTATAAACCTCATCGGTAAGATAATGTTAGACCCGGTTCTGAACGTCTGAGTCAGGGATGGCCAACCTATGGCGAATGCGCCAAGAGTGTCACATTTCATGAATACAAGTGTCGCACTATACCCCAAAAGATAGTACATTAAATGACTTTTCTTTAAAATTGCTTTTTATGAGTTATACAGCTGATCCCAGCCTGTGAATAAGATCACTAACCAAAGTTCAAGGAACATCCAGACTTATGTCCCCTTTCTGTTACAGAAGGTTCGCCTACATGGTTCCCGTCAGGATGATGATGAATCTCTCTGGCCTGCAAGAGAGGCTCTCCGCCCTTGGGTATCAAGGTTGGGAAGGAATGCTCCATCTAGAGGTCCCTATCTCCTCGGAGTGTCCTCTCTAAGGTTGGACGACGACCCCATGGACGGGCAGGTAGGTGGGGATGAGTTTTGAGCCTTCAGCTTTGCAATTACCTACGTCACCGACCTAGGACCCTTAAAGGATCCTGATGTTCATGTTACCCTGCATAAACCGTGACTGCTAAAAGCAACACATTCTAGGGAAAACCAAGGGGCTATGACGGAGCTCAAAGGTATGGTGGTGAGTCGGATCCGTTCAGGAACTCGGATGTCTCCCCCTACAGCCCCAGGCGTATCGAAGTAACCTCCTTCGATAAAAACAATGCATAGAGATCTGCCTTACATGTTCCATATATAGATGGTACCATAAATCTGGATGGCATAGACGTCCTCCCTCTGGGGGACCTAGATTTTACTCCCAGGTACTAGAATTCCCATTCAACGGATTCGTTCGATTGAAAGAGATTGCCTTGGTTAGGTTAGACAAGGTACCGAAGGTAACGGTATTATTTCTTAAAGGGCAGGCCCGATCTGTCTGGACCAGGATGTTGTCAGTCTGGGGGGTACGATACATCCAAGATCTGCCCTTCCAATTCGACCTACATGTTTGATGGTCTGATCGGGTTAGTTGTGGGAAATACGTTCTGTCTGAGGCCTCTATCAGACAGGAATCAATAGTCGGTTACCCACTTGTCATCACAGCCTTCCTCTGATTCGACGTCTATGCATCCGAATCCCCCTCATCAGGTGGTCTACCTCACTGATTCCCCAGGTACACAGCCCAACCCCGTTGGGATGTTTTGCCTGCATACAGCCTTAGATCCGAACCCTCAGGCTCCTTTCGTGGACACAAGAGAGGAAGCTACTGGAGTAGAAGACAGTCCCGCCATCGAGGCGGACCTAGGAAAAAGGGGGCTCGGAGAAGGAAAGTACCTAGATTCACTCCCTCACAACGCGGTGGTCCCGGTAGGGGGGAGACTTTACCACTTTCGAGACCATTGGACCTTCGGTCTGTGGACTCATAGCATAATCTCTAAAGGTCCTCCTCCTCCACCAGTGACCTTCTCCCAGAAATCCACTCCCATCCTGAAAGAGTACACCACAGGGTTACTCAAGAAGAAGCAATCAAACGGGATCGATCACTGAAGTTCCAAAGCCGCCTGTTCACAATTCCGAAGAAAGGCTTGTCGGCATTGAGAGTGGACCTGGACTTGTCAAGCTAAACTCTTACATTCTCTGCGACAAGTTCCGGATGTTGACTATCTCTCAGGTACGGACCTTACTTCCCCGTGGGACCGTCACCACCTCTGTCGATCTTACCGACGACTATTATCTTGCGCCTATAGCTCGAAACTTCTCTTCTTATCTGGGTTTCTGCCTAAGCAGGAAAGCCTTTGTGTTCAAGACATGCCCTCCGGCCTCAACATTGATCCCAGGATATTCACGAAACTGGGAGAGACAGTGTTAGAACAACTCAGGAACCAAGAGATCCAGATCATTGCTTATCTGGCCGGTTGGCTCATTTGGGCCCGGCCGGCCATAGAAGGCAACAGACCTACGAAGGAATTACTTCGATTTCTCGACAACCTGTGATTTCGGGTCAATCTCCAAAAGTCTCGCCTGCGACCATCAGGCCACTTAGAATGGTTAGCCATTCAGTGGGACCTTTCGAAGCACACGTTGTCTCTCCCTTCCAAAAGGTAAGAGGAATAGTTTCCAAGATCAAGAATTTTCTCAAACACAAACAGGTGTCCAAAGAGCCTTAGAAAGTATCCTCGGCCTTTTCCAATTCACTTCAGTAACAGATCTCCTAATAAAAGCCAAACTCAAAGACATCAATCGAGTTTGGAGAAAGAGAGCTACAGTACCTATAAGAGACAAGGTCTCGAAGATCCCCTCTGTCTTGAAAATGAGACTACGCCCATGGTTCGAACCGAAGAACCTCTCCAAATCGGTTCCTCTACAATTCCCACCTCCACAAGTGACATTCCATACAGCCGCGTCTCTAAGTGGATGGGGGGATTACTCCGAACATCAGATGTTTCAGGTTCTTGGTCACTCGCCATGAAACAGTCCCATATCAATGTTCTCGAAGCCATGGCAGTGTTCTTGACCCTGAAGAGAGACTCTCCTCCGAGGTCGACCCACATCAGAGTAGTGTCAGACAGCACAGACGCAGTACACTACGTCAACAGGGGAGGATCCAAGTCACCCAACCTGAATCAGATTCTGGTCACTATCTTCGCCTGGGCAACAGAAAAGAACTGGTTCCTGTCAGCACCTCACCTAGCGGGAGGCCAGAATGTGAGAGCGGACTCACTATCCAGGACGAATCCACTGGAGTCAGAATGGTCTCTAGACATAATTTCATTCCGGTGGATACTCAGGCTCGTTCCAGGCCTCCAGGTAGATCTATTCGCAACTCAGATGAATCACAAACTTCCTTGTTATGTGACCCCAACCCTGGACCCTCGGGCTTATGCCATGGACGCATTACCCCGGGATTGGAACCATTAGAAGAAGATTTCCCTATCTCCCCCAGTGAATCTTCTAAAAACTTTTACACAAACTACGCTCCTTCCGGGGCGCAGTGGCTTTAGTACCACCTCACTGGCCAAGAACAGTTGGTTTCCTCTCCTCCTCGAGTTGAAACTCCGTCCCATCCGGATCTCGTTCCTCAAACTGACCCGAGTAATCCAAACTCACTGTGTCAGATTACTCAAGGATAGCCAAAACTCTAACTTTGTGGACTACAGGAAGTTGGCAGCTCGTAGAGACGCGAACATTGAACCGGAAAACGATCTCTTCATCGAAGCGGACAAAAGGGACTCGACAATTCGCCAATATGATTCGGCCGTTAACAACTAGCAGATCCCCTAAGAGTTCAGACCATACTCGTATGTCCCCGCATTTAGCCATCTCTTTCTTGAGGTTCCTATTTGACAAAGGCCTAACAGTTAGCACTTTAACCACCATCAAGTCAGCTTTGAAGAAGATCTTCCTTGTTGGGTTCAACATTAACCTAGCTGATTCCTATTTCTCATCAATTCCAAAAACATGTGCTAGGCTTCGACCTTCGGTTCGTCCACAAAAGGACTCTTGGTCTCTGAACGGTGTTCTCAAACTTGCGACGGACACGGACAATGAAACCTGCTCTTATATCACTCTTCTTAGGAAGACTTTATTTCTAACGGCTATGGCCTCAGGTGATGGAACATCAGAACTAGCAGCTCTCTCACGAAACCCGGAAAACATAGATTTCCTCCCTTCAGCTGAAGTACTCCTTTTCCAGACAAAGCTTTCCTAGCTAAAAAATGAGGATCCGCAAAATAGGTGCTCCCCTCGGAAGGTTATTCTTCATCCCCAGGATTTTTTCTCCGTGTACAGTCACACTCTCAAGGCCCTTTTTAGCTAGAACTGCCACCCGCTCGTCTGGCCCCTTGGTTATCAGGGAACAAGGAGGTACAGTACTATTTCCATTCACGGTATCAGGCAACAAATCCTCTACTTCATTAAACATACTAATCCGGAATCATTTCCCCAGGCTCATGATATACGGACAGTAGATACCTCCAACAATGACTTCCAGAACAGGGACTTTGATGATTTTAAAAAATATACGGGTTGGAAATCCCCTATGGTTGTCAAACGCCAATATCTAAAGATCTTACAGGCCCTTAAATACCTGACGATGGCAGCGGGGAGCCTTATCCCTCCCCATTAATCTCTTCTTCTTCCTTTCTTCCATCTCTTCTCTTCTCCCTCCTACCCACCACTCACACCACGTCGCCGCTCTCCTGGGTAGTTCGTTAGCCCTATGATATTTGCCATGTTTAATTCCTATGGTTTAACTGTTATTGTAGTTACCGTTCCTTTAATGTTTAGATATACTTAGACATGTAAGGTTTGATGCCTTTTGCGATTCGACACTCAGTTGGTTCCTTGTCGTCATAATTATTTAACCTTACGTTCCCTATGTCATTTGGCTGGTTGGTAATTGGACGATTACTTACATTATTATATCATATTATTGTCGTACATGGTAATTGTATTCTCCTCATTATGTTATTAATTTATTGGGCTTGGAAGGCATTCTCTGGTACATTTTCACCGGCCGTCACAGGTCGACCCAGAAAAGGGATTTTGACGAAGGAAAAATCTATTTCTGGGGAGAGACCTGTGACGCCCGGTGAAACCCTTCCCGGTTATTTTTGTACGGACCCACCCTTTCCTTGCCAAGCCATATGTTCTTGCAGAAGGATGACCTGGTGAGCGCGAGTGGTAGGTGTCGGTAGGGTAACCCAACTGTATTCTCTAGGGTCTGTCACGGCCCTCCCCCTTTGATGAAGGGATTATCTAAATGGAAGACAGCCTGTGAATAGTGTTTTACAAACGCCCTTGTTAGATATACGACACCAACAAGGTGCTCGCGCGAGGGTTGTAACCTCTGCATTCCATGCTTTTAATTTTCTCTGGTATATTTGGAAGATTTATATCAGAAAAAGTACAAAGAAGGACTTTTTCACCGGGCGTCACAGGTCTCTCCCCAGAAATAGATTTTTCCTTCGTCAAAATCCCTTTTATCAGTTGATGTTGCCGATCAACCAGAAGACAATTTAAATAAATCAGAAATTCAAATTGAGGTCCAATATCCCCCTCAACAAATAGATAAAAAGATAAAAGAAAAACACCAACGTAAAACCCAACATAACAAGACCATCTCTGAAGAAACCTACAGGTAACAATGTTAGATTAAAGACTGCTAATGGGAAGACCTCATCCAAGATGTCTTCCCGAAATAATCCATAGTTTTCTCCTCAATTTTGCAATGGAACTGTAAGGGTTTAAGGGTGAAATTTGAAGAACTTAAGCTCCTAATTCATGAACATTCCCCCATAATTGTATGTCTACAGGAAAGTATGCTTGATGCTAACACTCCTAGTCCTCGAGAGTATGTTAGCTATAGAACACAATATAATCATCAAGCAGGGAGCCATGGTGGAAGTCTCATGTACGTTCGTCGAGATGTTCCCCTATGTCTATATGTACAACCTTGCAGGCAGTGGTTGTACAAATTGATATGGGAAGAAAATATACAATATGCTTTCTCTACTTGCCTCCAAATGATAATATTTTATATGATGATTTAGCAGAGGTCATTCATCAACTCCCTCAACCATTTCTCTTACTGGGAGATATGAATGGTAGACATCCTTTATGGGGTGATATTTTAGCAAACACAAGGGGCAATATTATCTCATCAATTGTGGAGAATGAGGATGTGGGACTCCTTAATACAGGAGAGCCCACACACTTCCATGTTCAGACAGGTACCTTGTCATGCATTGACCTTTCAATTGCAAGCTCTAACTGCCTTCTTGATTTTGATTGGAGGACATTAGATGATTGGCATACTAGTGATCATGCACCAATCATTATAAACACCAACAAGGGTCGGCCTTTACAAAGATCGCCACGATGGAATCTTGACAAGGCAGACTGGGTTAAATTTTGTGAGCTAAGTGAAATCGAAGGGAGTGCAGATCAGTTTGAAAGTATTGATGATGCCATAGACCTACTGAATGGAACTCTCCATACAGTAGGAATCAATTCGATTCCCAAAACCACAGGACTATTCAAAAGACGACCAGTCCTGTGGTGGTCTTCAGAATTAACAGCCTTTCACAGAGCCACCAGAAAATCTCTGACTAGATTGCGTAGACGCTGTACGGAGGAAAATTTGATAACGTACAAAAAGTGTAGAGCACAGTTCCGCCGTGCCATGAAAGAAGCTAGACGCCAATCTTGGGTGGCTTTTGTTTCCTCCATTAATAGTAGAACACCACCATCTTCTGTATGGAGGAAAGTAAAAAGGATTGCAGGCAAATTCACCCCAAAGAATGGTCAGTATGTGACTGAAGGAATTGAAGTTAGCAATGCCCTGGCTGACCATTTTTCAAATGTATCCTGCAAGAGTGTAGCAGCTCCTGGTCACCAGTACAGGAGCATTGAAGAAAAAAA
This sequence comes from Palaemon carinicauda, assembly GCF_036898095.1. Classification (NCBI taxonomy): domain Eukaryota; kingdom Metazoa; phylum Arthropoda; class Malacostraca; order Decapoda; family Palaemonidae; genus Palaemon; species Palaemon carinicauda. Next base: position 58,005,391 of record NC_090728.1, on the reverse strand, counting down.
AAAAATTTAATTTTGCAACAGGAAGGGAAGAGTCATATAATTCTCCTTTCACTGAAAGAGAATATGATTCGGCACTTTCCACTTGCAACGATACAGCCCCTGGACCCGATGGAATTCCATACGCAATGATTAAACATGTACATTTTAATACAAAGTTGTTTATTTTAAGCATTATTAATAGAATATGGCATGATCATAGTTATCCAAGTGTTTGGGAACTAGCCACTATTTTAGCCTTTTTAAAACCCGGTAAGGACAAGTTTTTAGCAGCAAACTACCAACCTATTGCATTGACATCTTGTTTATGTAAAATTATGGAGAAGATGGTCAATGCAAGACTGATGTGGTACCTTGAAAAGAAGGGTATTTTATCACCCATTCAATTTGGATTCAGAAAAATGCACTCAACGACTGATGTGTTGATACGACTTGAGTCCTCCATTTGTGAAGCGTTTGCTTCCAAACAGCACCATGTGAGTCTTTTTTTATCTTGAAAAGGCATATGATACCACATGGAGATACGGTATACTTAAAAGAATCCATGAGTTAGGATTAAGAAGAGAGCTACCACTATTCATTCTGTCATTTCTTTCACATAGAGTTTTCCAAGTGAGAGTTAAGGAAGCTCTATCACAGAGTAAATGCCAGGAAGAAGGAGTTCCGCATGGGAGTGTGCTGAGTGTAACCCTTTTTGCACTAGCAAATAATGGGATATCCTCAGTCATTCCCCGGGATGTTCTCGCAACATTATTTGTGGATGATCTTTCCATATCATTTGCTGGGACTAGAATGGCAATGGTTGAGAGAAAAATGCAACGCTCTATTGATAAAATTATCCATTGGGCCGATATGAATGGATTTAAGTTCTCGATAAGTTAAACTAAAATTGTCCATTTCTGTCGTATCCGGGGAGTACATCCAGACCCGGATATATACATTAAAGGTCAACGGATCCCATGTGCAAGTGAAGCTAAATTTTTAGGGTTGATATTTGATTGTAGGCTTACATGGGTTTCTCACTTAGAAGCATTAAAAGCTAAATGTCTTGAAGCTATGAATTTTTTAAAAGTATTGTCCCATACATCATGGGGGCAGACCGAAATACAATTTTAAAATTATACAAGGCCTTGATTTTTTCCAAAATTAGTTATGGATGTGAAACATACTCCTCAGCAACCCCAAGCCGGTTAAAAATATTAGATTCTATACATCATGCTAGTATAAGATTGTCCACAGGAGCCTTTAGAACCTCTCCTATCTCAAGTCTCCTTATGGATGCTCGGGAGTTGCCTCTAGACCTTTACCGAATGTCCTCTATTATTCGGTATTGGTTTAGATTGCAAAGACTCCCTAATTCTTCAGCCTTTCAGACTGCAAGCCTTGTAAGGCACTCAACCTACTTTGAGTTGCACCCAAAATCTCCTCAACCTTTTGGGTTTCGGGTGAAACAATTATTAAACAATCTGGATATAATTAGAATTAAGGTACTTCCATTCAAGGTATCATCAACGCCTCCATGTAAATTACCTGACATATCTTTTTGTAAATACTCTATTGGAGTTAAGAAGAATATGACTGACTTAGAATCCAGGTCTCTTTTTATGGAACATGTTGAAGAACATAGGGGATCAACTTTTATATATACTGATGGCTCCAAATCTGATGCTGGCGTTGGATTTGGAGTACATAGTAATGATTTTAATTGTAGAGGTGCACTTCCTCTAACAGCTTCCATATTTACTGCCGAACTGTTTGGCATACTAACCGCTATTGAGAAAATAGCTTTGGAAAAGGAGGGTAATTTTACCATTTCTGGTGATGCAAGGAGTGTTCTTCAAGCCTTAGAAGTTTTTAATTCTAGTAACCCTCTAGTTTTAAAAATTTTAGAATGGCTTTTTATTATTGGATGGAGAGGTATAACAGTTCGATTTTGTTGGGTTCCAGCACATGTAGGTGTGTCTGGGAACGAGAAGGCAGATTTACTGGTGAAGAATGCGGCATCCGAGTTGCTACCAAGGAGGTATCCCATTCCCTGTAATGATTTCCTACCTTACATCAAGAAATTGGTTTGTAATAAATGGCAACAGCACTGGGATAGTCAAGAGGGCAATAAAATTAGGGAAGTAACAAATATCATATCACCTTGGAGGTATAACTTGATACCCCGAAAATGGGAGACGACTCTTTGCCGTCTCCGTATTGGTCACACACGGTTGACACATGAGTTTCTGCTGAAGGGCCAACACCAACTGCATTGTGAGGACTGTTTAGTACCTTTAACAGTGAGGCATTTGTTGACCGAATTCCCTAATTTTACTAACTTAAGAAATAGATATCTGTTTGAGGCTCGAGGTGAGGATAGCAGGTTCATCCTTGCCAAGATTCTTGGACATGATGTGTACTACTATGCGAGCGGAATTTTTAGATTTATTTCAGAAGCAGGTCTTCTGAAAACTATTTAACTATTGTAATGACTTCTTAACTTATATGGTTTTAATTGAATTCTCTTTTATTTTTCATATATAATAAATGCTATCGGCGTCAATGACCTTAGATGTCAGGATGCCAGAAAACTTTCAGTCAATCAATCAACCATCACGCCCTGAATCCAGACCCTCCTCCGTCACGTCACCCTAGAGCACACGATGTCAAAGGCATCGCAACGTCCCTGGCCTTCAAGAGGAACTACTCTGTGACGCAGGTGCTACAAGCTGGAGTCTGGAAGCGTCAAACGACCTTCACAGCCCACTACCTGCAGGACGTGACCCACAGGAGCCTCGATACTTTCTCTATCGGCCCTGTGATGGCTACACAACAGCTGGTCTAACCTCAGGCTCCTTAATGGACAGGTAGCAGAAGGTTGAGGGCATTGTTACCCAGTTTTAGACTGCATGAAGGAAAGAGTATGTCTGGCCCGTACTCTTTTCTTCATCCTCCCCGCTCTTGGGGAAAGCAGCATCCTGGGTTCTCTGCATAGCTGACCTCAAACCACTGCAGGTAAACCATGCTTCCTGGTGTTCCTAGTATTAATATAATACTGTTGTGTCACCCATACCCTGACGAGGTGGTATTGGGAACGTCCTAGCCTAGAATTCCATGTAAAGGACTTCAGGTTAACTTCCTAGGGCAAATCACACTTCATTCCTTTACACACAAGCTTATGTAGGCCGCACGTCCCTTGCGGAGCAAGAAATTTGCGAAGTGCAGGGACTCCTTTTCTCGAGTGCTACTCACTCGGATTCTGAGTCCCCGGGCAAAGCCAAAGCCAGTAAGGCTGGGACTTTTCCACCCTACCTAAGGGTTAAGTCACCCTATGTAAATTGCGTGGTTTGTATTTCGGTTACGGAACAAATGACAAATTCGGAGATAATTTGTATTTTTCCTAACCATACAAACCTTAGCTATTTACACACACTTGCCCGCCAGCCCTGTCCCCCGTGAAGTCCTACCTCTAAGCGAAATGAATCAGTTCAACGGTGTGTGAGGGGAGGGGTAGCTAGCTACCCCTCCCCTACCCCCTCGCTAACTAGCGAGAGAGTAGTTAACCCTCGTTAAAAATCTAATGGCTCGTCATTTCAGCTACGCTGAAAGTAATACCCTATGTAAATAGCTAAGGTTTGTATGGTTAGGAAAAATACAAATTATCTCTGAATTTGTCATTTTATTCCTATTTTTTATAAACACATTCTCTATTCTTTTGCACCACTTTCTTCATTTTTATTCACAGTTAATTTTTGGGGGAGTTCAGCTATGTTTAGGATTCAGGAATTTTGGTTCAATACTAGTGTTATTCGTTTGGGTTGTTCCCAAACAATCCAATGTTTATAGGCACACAACATGCGCTTTGGATTACATGAATGATTTTTAAGAGCAAGTAAATGGGGATGGTTCGGGGGTGTATTCATTTACGTACTGTACGTAGATGGATACAGTATAAAGTTTTGAAGCCATAACGCCTTCACAAAGTACACAAAAAAGTGATTGTGTTCAAGTCATGCATTCCAGTATATAGAATTTAATCGGTAAATTCTTTAATTATTCCTACAAAAATATAAACCTTCATCCTTTAATAGTACAGTAGTATGATTTCAGCAAAGTTGTAAACTCGTCTGTTAGCTTTTATAACAAAGTGTCATAGATACTGGCAGGTGAGGGCAATTCCCCCTGGCTTGTACACTGGTAAGCCACTTTGACTTAAGCCTCCGGTCAGTACGGATGTACTGTACTCTCGGTCATCCTAACTTGGCTGCTTTAATCTTCTCTTTTTCCCTTTACGGTATCTTTACTGTTTACGTAATGGAGACACGACTGGCTGGCTAAAAGTGCGGTTCCTTCATGAGCAGGAGTAATGTTGATCCCCATTTCTTTGTGTCCTTGCTGGCTGCTGACTGTTCACGGTCATCCCCCTGTAAGGAGTGTGATGAATGGTCGTCTTTGCATTGGTTAGTATATGGCAAGATATAGAAGACAAAGCATGAATTCTCTTTCCAGGTCTTCCTCGAGGCTTAAGAAAGCCACTAATTCTCTTCTTTCACCCTCAGGTATTCTCCCCCTTCCCAGGAGGTTGGCAAAGAAGCAGTTCTTCCTTATCCACTAGTGGAGTGTGAGGTGGTTTTGCCCAATTCTTCAGTGTATCAGGTGAACACCGCCCTTTATTCCACAGTGAGCCTGACATTGTCAAGGCCAAGTCCTTGGCTCTGACCTTTGGCTTTCTTTAGGCTTGCAGGGTATTCTATCCGTGGAATAATCGCCGGGAGACCTCACTAGGACTTTGTGGTCTCCCTTTGTTGCTACCAAGGCTGTGGCAGAAGCAATGCCTGACGTGACCCCACCAGCTTGACCTGGATGAATGTAGGTGCTGTTGGCAATAGGTCCTAACCTTCATTAGTTCCATCACCACATGATATAACAATGAGTGTGAAAGGGAAGAGTTGTTGTATACCCCTTCCCTCTCCCAAGGCCATTTCGACCTCTCCTTTGAAAATTGAGTCCCTAGCGGCGAGCATTCGCTACAAAGCATTTATTCTTCAGAAGAAGAACTGGCTTCTTAGATTGCACCCCTTGCTTTGTGTGCACTCGCATAAGCATGAATATCCTACAAAGAGACAAAGCTCTTCTGTACATAAAAGGCCTTAAGTATAGTCACTCTTATCTCTTTGCGACTTCCCAGTCTCCCATTGCTGCCACTTCTGCCACTGGCCCTGACGACAGTAGGTGCAGTTGACGACACGTCCTTACCTTGAGTAGTTCCATCATCACATGATATGATGACTGGGAAAGGGAAGAAGTGGTTGTGACCCCCTTCCGTCTCCCAATGCCATTTCGAACTCCTTCAAAAGTTGTCTCTTCAGCTGGAGCACTCACATCAAAGCACTTATTTTCTTCAGGAGAAGAACTGGCTTCTTGCTGTGCATACACTCACATGAATGTGAATATCCTCAAGAAGACAAATCTCTTCCGTGCATTAAAGGTCTTAAGTACAGTCACTCATTAAATCTTGGTGACTCTCCTGTACTGTACATAAAATGGCTAGAGTACTTTCACTCTTACCTCTTCATGACTCTCCTATGCTCACACTTATAGACAAGCATTCCCATTGGTATGACAAGTGCCCTTTAGTCGTACCTCAGCAGGATTACTTACCTGAGGCCAGAATTCTAATAGGAACAGAAACACATGCTCCTGATCATGCATGTCTTTGTGCACAATTATGCACCTGGCTGTAAATATTCACTAGGGCTTTTGTCCCCATTGTGAAACACACAAGTACCTCAACATACTTGTTCCCATAGCCATAAAATGTTAGCATTTCAAAAGGACTTGCCTGTTGGCTCTCCATTCACAATTAGCCTTGATCTGACCGAAGGAGTGCCGATACCTTAGAAAGGCAACTTAAAGCCAACCCCATCCACAGGTCCTCTCGGAGTGAACTTGTCAGCCATTCATTTTGTACTGGCATTCAACCAGTCACCCAAGGCTCATACTGGATCAAAGGTCATATTTATGGCTGCTATGGAAGAGAGCCCCTTACCCATGACCTCTTCCTCATCTAATTATTGGCCAGGTCCTGTTTTAGAACCCACAAACAATGGGCCAAACCTTAACGACCCAGGTATGGTTCCTATTCCTGTACAACTGTTAGGAGACAAGAGATTTGGATCTAATTAACCAATATTCAGGGCCTACTGCAGTAGAAGCAGAAAATTCTGAATCAGTATTTAGATAAATTTTTACCATTATCTGGAAAATTAAAACCTTAAGGAAAGCCTCCAGGTAGCTGATCAAATTGGGCAAAACTATTAACCACTTGTTTGTGGCTCCACAAGGCTCAAAACCTACATTGCAGATTGTCTTGGTGGAATTAGCTCTTGAAGCTTTTGAGAATGCAGATGCCAAGTCTCTTAGAGAAGTAATTTTTTCAGAGCCTGTTGATCTAATGAGATCCGGTCCCCAACACTCTAGGCAGAGGAGATTTTTTGCCTCATTGGAAGCCAATCCTTCCACTCTATCTATGGATGCTGCAGTTACAACCCTGACACCATGGCCATTGATGGAGAAACTCTGGTCAGAGCTTAACAGCTGCTTAGCTTCTGAGGCTGCCAATATGGAAGCAGTTACCATGGCAAGCTTCTGGGTCACTTTTTGGCTGAACCAATGGACTTGTCCAGTGGCATTCTTCTCCTCTTCTCGGGATCTGTCAAAGCCCGAGAACAAGAGGACTTTACCGACCTAGTTCTCTAAGGGCAAAAGCATTTATATTTTTTATCTCACCAGTCAGTCAACCAGTAGACCAACTGGGTCCTTTAAAGGAGATATTTAGTGGCAGTGAAGTTTGCTTGGCAGATCGGCCAGCGAGAAGTTCTGGCTTGAGGAATGCTCCCATTCTAAAGAGTGCACCCCTCTTCCCTATAAGGGAAGTTGAAGAGACAGTACAGTAGATGAATGGAGGAAATTTTCATAGGACCCTATCTTCCACTGAGTTGTTTCCTTCAAGGTCACAAAGAACTCAAAATTCACAAAATTGACAACACCTTTGAGGTCGGCTCTGAAGAGATATTGTCCACTCCAAGGAGTAAATTGGTACCCATCTCCTGCTTCCATTGAAACCCCTTATCCAAATCAACTTTTTTGAGCTAAAGGTGGTCATTCTAGAAGGGAACAAGTTAGAAGAGGAAGCAAAGGACGATAGAATTGTCAGTCCCCGCTTGCATCCGCGAGTGAGGCGATGCCTATCAAACCATTGGGCAATGTGGCCATTGAATGGGGCCAAGTACAGTAATGGGTGGTAAATGTCTTTCAGGACAAATACTGTATCCTGTTCATTGATTCTCGTCCTCCTCTCAGACTCAACAACATTGTTGTCATATCATTCAAAGTCGAAGAAACACCTTGCCCTCCATTCAGAGTTGAACGAGTTATTAGAAAAGGGCGTGCTACGGATGAATCTTCAGGCTTTTACAGTCTTGTTCCTGGTGGAGAAGGCAACTGTTGGCTGGAGACCAATCATAGACCTCTCCTCCTTGAGTGAGTATGTATTATAGACTCCATTCAAATGTAGATGGTGAGCACCATATGAGTAGCCATCAAGAAGAATGACTTTATGGTCTCTCAAGATTTGAAAAATGCATACTTTTAAATAGCAGTCCATTGGTATTCAAAGGATTTCTTGAGCTTTGTCATTGGGGGAAGGTTTTACAGTTCAAAGTCTTGTGCTTCTTACTGTCAACCACCCTCAAAGTGTTTACTCTCATGTTCACGCTAGTTTCAACTTAAAATTTTGACTGAGGTACCTAGATGATTGGTGAATGCGGTCCTCATCCCGCAAACAACTCCTTCAACATCGGGATGAATTTCTTTCCTTTAGCCATAATTTTGGATCATGATAAACCTACAGAAATTCAACCTCACATCCAAAGAGTTTATTAGTATTGGGTTTTGCTGGTAGATACATTTGTAGTGAGAGTTTTTCCATAAGACAATAGCATAAGCAGACTCAGGAGAGTAGCACAACCTTTCGTGCCATGACAAGTGCTGGTTCTTGGACACCTCATCGTTGGAGAAGTTCGTTTAACATGGCGTCAAAAGCTACGTTTGTTCAGTGGTGTCTGAAGATAGACAAGACATCAGCCACTGACCCCCTCTCTAATCCTGATCCCTGTGGACCAAGAGGTTTGGGACTGTCTAAGCTGGTGGCTAAAGGACGAGAACCTCATCAAAGGAACTCCTCTGAAGTGTCCCCATCTAGAGTTACTGCTCTTCATATACTCATCAAAAGAAAGATGGGAGCACACTTATGGAATCAGATTGCTTCATAGTGCTGTTGCAGGGAAGAAATGAGCCTGCACCTCAACCTCTTAGAATTGAAAGCAGCACTCTTGGCACTGCAATCATCCCAACATAGTCTGAGAGGTCACTCTTTAGTGTTGATGATTGACAACACTACTGAAGTGGTGTACGTTACCAAACAAGGAGATACTGTTTCACAGCACATCTGTGAGTTGGGAGAGCAGGTTAACCCCTGTGGGACTAAACAACGCAATGGAACTGTGTGCTAGATTTTTCTGGGCAGTAGGAATGTAATTGCCAACAAGCTTACTCTATAAGGTCAAGTAGTAGGAGCTGAATGATCTTTGCATCCTCTAGTGGTAAAGAGTCTTTTGACTTTGTGGAGCTGCCCAGCAAAAGACATGTTTGCCACGATGCTCAACAGGAAATTACCATTATTCTGTTGGCCATTTCTGGATCATATAGTGTTACTAAATGATGTGTTCCAATATTTATGGAACAACCTTAAAGTCCAATGCTTTTCTGCCCTTTGGTCTGATTTGAAGGGTATTCAACTGGCCACTTGCTACCCGAATGCTTTTCTGCCCTTTTGTCTTATTTGAAGGGTAGTCAGCCAGATACTAGTTACCTGAATCTCAAGATTAACCTCTGTGAATCTAAATATCCACATGCCAAATGGTATCCAAACTTAGTGATGCTCCTGATCGAGTTATTGGGAAATATCTACCCCTTTGGCCTAATCATCTCTGCTAGCCACATCTGCTGAGGTACCACCACTCGCTGACATCCATGTTACTTTATGGGTGGAGACTGTCCAGTATCTCTTCAGAGTGAAAGCCTTTTCGCTATGCAAGGGAAGGAGATATCTGGATATCGTCAAAAGTTCTTGACAGTAATGTACTAGGCAAAGTGGATAATTTTATGTATTTGATTTTGTAGAAGGGGTACTAAACTGGCTGGAGCCTTCATTCAAATAAATGTGTACATTCTAGTCTTCCTTCGCCGAGAAAAGCTCCTCTCAGTCTCGGCAGTGAAAGGCTTTTGCTTAGCCTTGTGCCAAGTCTTCAAACTGAAAATGCATTGACCTCTCATTATTCTGGGAACTCTCAATGCAGATAAAGAGCTTCAAGCAATCTTGCTGCCAAAAGAACTCAAACCACCGGAGCTCTAAGGTCCCTAAAAAGAGCTTCGTATGAGCCATTACAACAAGTAGTAGGTAAAGATCTGACTCTAGAGACAGTGTTCTTGCTTGCCTTGTCCTTGGCAAAGCAAATAGGTAAGATACAAGGCATTTCCTATAACAGTCATTCTGAGAGCTGAAGAAAGGTCTTATTTACCCTTGTTCTGGAGTTTATTGCTAAATCACTGAACCATACTGTTGATAATCAAAGATTTGAGACCCTTTCTAACTCCTCCCTTAGGAATGTGATCGATAATCCGGATGAATTACGTCTTAGTATTTTTTGGGCAGTAGGACATTACCTGAAGAGAACCCAAGCCTTCAGACCATGACTATAAAACCTGTTTTGTGTTTGAATGGATACAAGAAGAAAATCTCCAAGAACACCATCTCCTTCATGCTTAAAAAAAAAATTTAAGAGAGCGTATCTGCCATCATCGGGAAATCTGGAGGGACCTACACAGGCACTCACTCACTAAGTCAAGGGGGTTAGTGCGACACTAGCCTTTTGAAAGAACCTTTCAGTGGCACAAGTGTTGGAGGCGGGTGTCTGGAAATGTGACAACCTTTACTCCATGCTACTTGAGGGAATGTACCCATGAGTCCTTTGACACATTCTCCCAAGGGCCTGTGGTAGAAGTTCTACAGGTAATGTATGTGCCTAGCTCCCTTACAGGAAAGCAGAATCTCCTCTAAGACAGTGGTTGCAGCAACTATTGGGAAGAGTGAGAATGTATGGTCCTTTTCATCTTTCCTTCCCCTCCCTTGAGGTACTACAGTGGGATTGTTATTTCCTGGAATGGACTTGAGGCAAGAAAGCTACCATACCAAGCTACTATTCTATGGTGTAGATGCAAGTAGTATGTCTCCCCATCCTCCCTGCGAGGTGGAGGATGGATGGAAATGTAAACTCTTTACTTTTAATAGCCATACATTTCAGATAGTGTGTCCTATCAGGATAAGTTTTTCTGTGACTGTCTTTGTAAAAACAGAAACCTAGCCTATTGCAAGGGAATAGGGTATTAGGTTCATAGGAGGCTGATTGGAGTCAACACTCTTGCACCTTGTTGGGTCCGAGTGTTTGACATACAGTACTGTGGTAGGATTTTAAACAACGCAGTTTGGTAATCGTTACTTTCTTCCTGTTAAGGATGTTTCTGATTGTAAGGATGAGGTTTTGTATCCGTAGGGATAAATCCCAATTTTAAAGTAATATGTTTTCCTAACAAACCTGATTCCTTTAAGTTACATTTACTGCCTCAACTGCCCCGTAATTCCTGGGTGAAGGTCAAAATGGCTTACTGGTGTACTGTAGGTGGAGGGGGTGGATTCTCCGCCATACCAGTAACTACTGACACCTCATTATTTGTGTTAACAGCCGTTTCCAGCTTTGCTGAAATCATACTCCTATTAAAAGACTCATAGTTTTATAGTTAGGAAAAATGTAAATTACAGTACTGTACTTTAAGATTTGATTTTTGAATAAGATATTTCTTCTGCTACTTTCCCATCTTTGACGCTTGATGGTCGTTTGGTTAAAGGGCAGTTGTTGAGTTATTTCCAATTAATAACGTAGTGCCTTGCACTCACTTGGACATTGTACCTCCTTAGATATTTGGACGTAGGTCTACATTTTTTTTTTTTTTTTGCGATTGTAATGTGTTTAAGAGAGAAGTTTATGTTTTGGTAAGAAAAGTTTTTGTGACATTTTATCGGACTTGAGTTTTTTTTTTTTTTTTTTACGGGTTTAATGTTTTTAAGAAACAGGTTTTATAGATTTAAATTTGTATTTATCACAAATTTTTATCATTATTTTTCATTATATTTGATATATATTTTATTTATTTATACTTTTAATATTAAAAGTATATTTTTCTATCTGAATTTAATTGGGCTAGCTCTAAGAGTTGCACTTGACTCATTGGGCTGGTTAATCTCCTCCCTTTTAATGATAAAATTCCTCTAGCAAAGGTAATAACTCCCTGCCTCTTTCCCAAAGTACTCCCACTAACATAACTGTTAACTACCCTTGCAAGGATGTAGACTTGCATGTGCTGTGGCCTGCCCTTAGTATTGATGGCAGAAGTTTTCCCATCCGTCTTGTGGAGGAGATTGGGTGACAAAAGACCCTGGACGTATCGTTTGATGTTGCCGAACCATCTCTTGTTACTGAGGGTGTCTCTCATGCAAAATTCTTGTCTGTGGTGAAGAAGTGTTGTTGCTCCCTGGTATGTGCTTCGTCTGTTCCTGCTACTTCGTCTTGCCCTGCTGAGGAACTGTCTGCCACCAGGAAGAAGAGATCACTGAAGCTCAGGACAACTGATCTGGAGAAGTCTCTTGAGAAGTCCTCAAGTTCCTCTGCATAGTTATGGGGGAGGAGTAGTGTTACACCAACACATTTCCCCAAGGTAAGATTGGAGGCGCAAAGTTCAAGAGCCAAGGCCCTTACCTCAAGTACAGTAGTCATTCCTGCAAGGGAGTGTCTACTGGCCCTCTAGTCCCTCTCCTGCCCAGTACTGTAACAATCCCCTGACATTTCAGGATCTCCAGGCATTGGAACACACAGATAAAGGAAAAATGCTGCCACTAGGACCGCTGACGCTTTTCATGGTGGGGACAATCTACAAGCTCCTTCCCCTCGTTTTACATGTAAAGGAGTCAACCCCCACACGCAGAGAGGACACATAAGGACAAGGAGGGTGATCACCTACGAACATCGAGGTGTCATAGATCCCCAGAGAACCAACGCTCGTAACGCTCAGGAAGTGTTCCCCGATCACTTCCCAAGGCTGAGAAGAGATTAGATTCATTCCCCATGCACATGAACATGAATAATCAGGAGATGAATTGCTATGTAATTCTTTGTATAGGGAAAAACTGCATAATGAGGGAGAAGAGCGATTGAGGAATGTTAGAATTGCTGCACCTATTATATAAAGTCAAAAGTATACGATTCCTTCAACTTACCACGAAGGACTCTTTAATGATGTTGAAAACATTATACAGTACCTGATTCTTGTCATCTTTTGTCACATGAAACTTAAAAAAAAAGGGTAAAGGGAGATACTGACAGCAAACACAAGGTTTCTACTGCCATTGCCCATTCAGCCCTACAAGCGGTATGCCCAAGGGCATTTTGTCTCTCCTACTTGGAGTAGCTGTTTATGTACACAGGAAATTTGGATCCAGACTCCTGGTGCATATTTTACATAAAATGGGCTTCCCTACAAGGTATATGAGAAACAACTCTTTGAAGCTTCTTGCATAAAATCTACCACTTCTACTATTTTATTGTGATAGTTTCATGCAGTTTGTTTTTGATGATGTAGATTTTGATGTGCATACAATAGGAAAACTTCACACATTTTACTGCAAGGGGGTCATTGAATGAGTAACAATAGCAGGCTCAATGATCAAACCTGGCATAAATAAAAAACTAAAGAAAAAATACCATCTGCTAAAGAAATTTCTTCCATGTTCATCCATAGTAGTAAAATCCGTCACGTCAGTGAAAGTGGTCTGAAAAGTGTTGAAAGTAAGGATCTGAGGAAACTTACATCACTTCTCAGAGATAGACTTACAACAACATCTTGTCATATGCTATGGATGAAGAGAAGGTAATTGAAGTTTAAGGATATTCCACAGTGGAATGATTTTACGGAAGCTATCAATGATAGTGAGGACTTTTATAGAATGTCCATTTGCTTCTTGCCCTTCGTTAATTTAAAGACAACCTCTTCTGGTGCAATAAACAGTGTGTTACAATTTGCAGCTGACCCATGTAGAAATGTGAAAAATAGTGTGACATGTGTTTTGACCAGCCACTATATTGGAAAGCAACAAAGATATTGTCTTCTTCTGAAAATAGTGTGATTTTAGATAATATTTTCGGAGCCTTTGTAGTTTATGGGGACACGCCGAGAAAAATGGACAACTACTAATCCAAACTTCCCCCCATAACCTGACCTACAAGCCATGTCCTTACCTTCCTAATGACCTAACGGGGGGCTAACGACCCCCTAACCACTGTCGCTATCATACAAACCCAACCTAACTGAACCAAGTAGTTCCCAGTCACAACCCCTAGCCGGGGGCGATCCCCCGGACCCCCTTCTTGGGCTGAATTTAGAAAATATAAAATAACTTCATATTATGGTATATCGGATCATAGTAAAGCACATCTTCCCCATAAGGAAAAAAGATTGGGCTAGTAATAAGAAAGATATCGCCCTGTCCCGATAAACTACATTCACCCCTTATTTTCTTGCAACTATGTGGTTTCAATCTCTTAATGTCATTCATGGATTCTATTGAGTACATCATGGCCATTTGGGTTGAAGGAAGTGTGGGAGACAGTTTATGCATCTAAGTCTAGTGAAAAAATTATGACAGCCAGCTTTGGTAGAGTTCTTCGAGCACTTCTGTTAACGCATGCTGCAATAGGCCAATTTCTTTTAGATGGTATGATAATCTCCAATAAGGATTAACTTCGAGGTTTAAACCATGCTTCAGCAGTACAGAAGTATAAATTTGAATGCAAATTAGAGGAATCACTTATCATAAGTAACATTGTAAAGGAATTTAACAGGCATGGGCCAGAAGTTACCACAGGAGGCGAAACAGTGAAGTTTTGGATACAGTATTTTCAGATGGTGACTTTCATACTACATTATACTGTTTATATGCTGAAAGACTAGGAAACTGGAAATTACACAAACTTTGTGTATAAGTTTATACCTTATTTTCATGCTCCTGGTCATTTGGCTTATGCAAAATCATATCACCTATATAGTACTTGCAAGATATGCATGATTTACCTCAGTACTGTATATGCCTGATGAAGATTTTGACAAGTTTACAGTAAAAGGATTTTTCACAATTAGGCACTCAAACAAAAATTGGGTTGGTATAAGGTCAGATGTCTCTGTAGAACAGATGCTACTGAGGACCATAAAGACTTCAGGTGGGTTGACACATGGGCAATGGATAACCAAATGTGTCTTTAGTTGGTGGATTCTTGGTATACCAGCTTCATGTGAGATGTGCACTGATGTTGGGAAGTTTTGTGAATTAAGAAGTTCATAAAGTGAGTATCACATTGAACTACAACCTTCGATGATTGTGAGAGATAATGAAGACACAGGATGGATTTCACAATGGTTGCTGTCTCATCTACCCTTTTCAGAAAATATGGAGATTGTCATTTACAACTGGGATGATTGGTGATGGTAAAATAAACCCCCATAAATGCTATGATATTATTTGGAGTCCAGGAATGCTATAACTGGACAAACTTTCAGTGATATGAAATTGATGCGCAAGAACTGTGTTATACTGACATCAATTAACTGAAGTATCGCAATTCAAGAAGATATAGTTCCTGTTGATATAACTCTTCTTCTTAAATGAATACAGTGCACACATTAGACACTGCTGATGATCTGCAAGATTATTTTGAGTATGAACTTGCTCTAATGCCAACTGCATTATTCACTGAACAGGTCATTAGAAAGAACAAAGTTGCAACATTTCAAGATCTAGGTGATGAATTTTCCATTGTTTTTGGAGGTTTTATCTTTCATCGTGTTGTATGGCCGTCAAACATTGAAGGAATGACTTATGCTGAGGTTTATGATGCATATATCTCTTGCATCAAACATTATTAGCACAAAAATGCTGTTATTGTGTTTGATGGATATAGGGACTCAATATCTAGTACAAAATATGCAGACACACAACAAAGATTGTGCATATTCCAAAGCACAGAAATCATTTGGACTGCTACACCAAAGTTTGTACTAGTCTAGAAAAATTTCTATTAAATGAACCTGGCAAATTAAGATTTATCAGCCAATTGTCCAGAAGCCTAGATATAAATGATGTCTCGGTGAAGCAAGCAAAGCACAAAGTAAATTTATTGATAATACAGACAGGAATGCATGAGAGTCTTAGTTTTGCTAGCATCATTGTTGTTGTTGGAAAAGATGTTGACCTTCTTTTACTTATCACAGCACCAACACCAGAAAACAGAAATATTACTTTCCTGAAACTTGGTCGTGGAAAAGTGCCTGCAAGATATTACAATTCCTCTGATCTACAAGCTTCCCATGGTTCAATAAAAGATTACATCCTTTTCCATCGTGCTGCAAGGGGGTGTGATACAGTTTTGTCTTTCTTCGGAAAAGGGAACCATAAACTACTTGGACTTCTATAGAAGAGAGGACCAAGAAAGCATGCAGATTTATTTAATAGCCTGTCATCAACACAGAAGTCTGTAACAGATGCAGGAGAAAAATTACATATTGCTCTATATGGAGGTCCTGAAAAATTTGAGCTTATTTTATTTCAATTAATGTGCCTTAGGAGAGTAACAATACATTGTAAAAAGTAAGTAAGACTTGAAAGAGCCCCCTACAGCAGCAGCATTAAAGCAACATTTTCTTCATGTGTATAACAAGGGATATCTTTGACAGAGCAATCTATTACCCCTTCGAGCTGGGGGGGATGGAAAAGAGAAACCGATGGTTTGGTTCTTGTCACCTCGAATTTACTACTCTCACCTGAGAAGTTACTTTATTCAATATTGTGCACATGTACAGAGAATTATATTTGGACATGCAGCTGTGTGAAAGGGACTTGAAATGTTCCATTGTATGTGTATCTTGTCGAGAGGGGTTCTGCTCAAACTACTATCCAATCCGAGGAAGAAATAATGGTTGAAGTAGAGATTCCCTATGTGATACAGATGACAATGACACTGAAGAATGTATTGAGGATAACTAGCATATAATGGACCATGAATCAGAAGAAATAAATCATAAAAAACAACAGGAAATTAGCTCGGGAGATCCTGGTGATTCAGGAATTAAGTGTTTTACCATCTGCTTTTACTACAATGGAGCATCCAAGGAAACAGTCAAGAAGGTCACACTTTTATTGTAAGAAATTAAACATTATGACTGAGGAGAGAAGAGACATTTGTGGATTAGGCCTCAAGGGGATACCACATTAAAAAAAACGCGCCTACGTACTCTACCTCATGGGTGGTGTGGAAAAAGTACCGATAGGTGTACAGTATATCATTTTGAATTTGTAAAATTTGATATACAGTGAACCCTCGTTTATCGGGGTAGATAGGTTCCAGACCCGGCCGCGATATGTGAAAATTCGCGAAGTAGTGACACCATATTTACCTATTTATTTAACATGTATATTTTTGCATCGATTATATTGATTATTCAGTACAGTATGTTGATTTTGTTATTACCAATGTTTTACTTAATTTTTCTTAGGACTTCCAAATGAAATGTTTTTCTTTATGACGCCGCCTGAAACGACGGCGTCATAAAGTACGCTCAGTAAACAACCCCGCTCAGAACAAAGAAGGCATTTAACGCGCATGATGAAAGTGATAAATAATGATATTTACAGTAAAAGCTTTTAGAAAATATGTCATTACAAATATTATTTACCGTATCTATATAAAATCATACAGTACATACTGTACGTAGCAAAGCAGGAAAACAATTTGAGAGAGAGAGAGAGAGAGAGAGAGAGAGAGAGAGAGAGAGAGAGAGAGAGAGAGAGAGAGAGAGAGAGAGAGAGAGATTGTTTTACGTATGTAAATGTAAATTTAAAAAAAAAATATAGGTTACAACATGTATGCTCTTCAGACTTTTAAAACCTTCCCTTTAACTTAATGCATACAGTACTAAACTAAAACAGGCACAAATATTAAAATGTTAGAATATTAAAGTAAAAAAGTAAAAAATAAAGATTGTTACTGTACTCACCACGAAAGAAGTTCAAGAAAAACTTGAATGATGATGGCGATGAATTTGCTGCACAGTAGAAATGATGATGATGAAGCTGATGATGTCTTCTACTGTGCAGCCAATAATAGTATTTTACGTCTCTTCAGATGGAGGTGTCTTTTCCTGGGACACCTCTTCAACTTCTTCAATTTCTTCCGAAGGCGTACTAGCAGGAGGAACTGGCTCTTTTTTGCGAGGCTGGAAGAACATTGTGATCGGAAGTTGCTGCCGCTGCTTCTTTTTTCACTCTAAGAGCATCCTGTAGGGAGTCATGATGTCACCGACCTTGTTGGAGAATTGCATAGACCGAACCATATCCTCGTCCCACTCTTGCAACATTTCTTTCAACTCCTTCGCATGGTAGCAGGCCTTGGCAAGCCGTTCTAATGTTAAGCCCGTTTTTTCAACATTTTCTTGGGTCTCTTCCTGCGTTTCACTCTCTTCTTCACTTGCCGATTTCGTCAGGTCTTCTAGGTCTGCGTCAGTTAGCGGCTGGGAATGGCAGTCCAACAACTCGTCGACGTCTTCATCGTCATGTCGCCAAACCCGTCACCTCCAATTATGGCAGCCAACTGCACAGATTTCCGTATTGCAGAGTGTTGAATCTCAGCAGGTGTAAATCCCTCGTCGTCGTAAACAATCTGGGGCCACAACTTCTTCCAGCTCGCATTCACGGTTGCAGGTTTCATCTCTTGCAGTGCCTTCTGAATATTCTTCAGGCACGTGGCTATGGTGTACTGCCGCCAGTACGCCTTCAAGTTAAAATCTTCATCCTCATCATCTTGGGCAGCATCCACACACGCAACGAGGTCCGCCAAGGTATTCTTCGTGTAGAGGGCCTTGAACGCCCTGATTACCCTCTGGTCCATCGGTTGAATTAATGACGTGGTGTTGGGTGGCAGGAACTCAACCTGAATGCCCTCATGCGACAGATCAGTTGCGTGTCCACCAGCGTTATCCATAAGGAGAAGGATCTTGAATGGCAAGCCCTTCTCTACGAGATATTTGCTGACTTGCGGGATGAAACACTGGTGGAACCAGTTGGAGGTCAGCATCTTCGTAATCCATGCTTTTGGATTATGCATCCAGTACACGGGAAGGAGATTCTTGTTTTTATTTTTCAAAGCGCGAGGATTTTTCTACTTATAAATAAGCCCCGGCTTTAGCAAAAATCCAGCAGCATTGCCACACATCACAAGGGTAACGCGATCCTTGAATGCTTTAAAGCCAGAGGCTTTGGCTTCTTCTTTGAACAGGAAAGTTCGCGACGGCATTCTCTTCCAAAACAAGCCGGTCTCATCCATATTAAAGACTTGTTCCGGCTTGTATCCACCTTCGGCGATAATATTCTTGAATGTCTGGTTCACGTAAGTTTCAGCAGCGGCAGTGTCAGCGGAAGCAGCCTCGCCATGCAGGGAAACGCTTTTCAGGGCGAAGCGTTTCTGAAACTTCGCGAACCATCCTTTGCTGGCGGAAAAACGTTGTTTCTGACGCTGGGAATCAGTGGATGTCCCTGGTTGAGGTTCATCTACATCATCATCTTCTTCAGCATGGTCGCCATCGTCGTCTTGAGGTTCCTTTGCCGCAAAATTCTCATACAAGCTCAAAGCCTTTGTTCGGATGGTGTTCGTATCCAAGGCTATGTTCTTCTTCCGGCAGTCGGCAATCCACACAGCTAAAGCACCTTCCATGCGTACGATCGTTTTATTACGCGTGGTAACGACTGGCTTCGCTGATCTGCTAAAGGTGATTGCAGCTGTCTTTCTAATGTTCGCCTCGTCCTTCTTGATATAGTGAACGGTGGATTCATTGATTCTAAAATGGCGGGCTGCGGACGCAAAACTTCTACCGTCTTTTAACATATCGAGAAGCGTCACCTTCTCAGCAATCGTCATCATCCTTCGGTGGCGTTTAGGCTCACTACCAGCCTTAGTAGAAGCAGAACGCTTGGGAGCCATTGTACAGTAGGGTTTAACAGAAAGTTCAACAAAAAGTTACACTTAAAACAGTCACGCACAGCACAGATTAAAGTTCACAAACTTAACAACGTCTACACAGCGATACGGCGGGAGACAAAGTGACCGCGGAAAGAGATGCTGCGGGTTGGAGAAGCGGTCAAAACACCAATCACAGGCTAGATTACAAAACTTGGGTTCTGATTCATCATCTATCAGCGCTTGAACCAATCATAACCCGTCTTATATGCTACGTAGGTTACCAATTCAAAGTACAAGATACCCTGCGTACAGTATACTGTACAGTAATAATAATAATGATAATAAATAATGATACTGTAATAATGATAATAATAATAATAATGATAATAATAATAATAATAATAATAATGATAATAATAATAATAATAATAATAATAATAATAATAATAACAATAATAATTTTAATAACAACAACAAGAATAATAATAATAATAACAATAATAATAGCTTTACATACGCTATTTTACGCTTTTGTTGTAGGATGTGTCTCTCTCTCTCTCTCTCTCTCTCTCTCTCTCTCTCTCTCTCTCTCTCTCTCTCGTACGCTTATTTGAAATGTGATTTTTGCAACAAAGAAGATTCATGGAAAAGAAGCACATCCATTACATTTGTAGTACAGTAGTAGCCAACAGCAGCCTTACACCATTCTAATATGGTATGACTGCATCTGATTTGCGTTTCATGTTCGATTTAATTTTACTACGTACTGTATACAGTACTGAATTATCGTATGATCACATTCTCTTTTCGTGTTTTATTTCTTTCTGTGCTTAATTATATGTCATATGTAATGCAATGAACAATCAGTAAGAGCAGATATTACTAATTACAGTATTAATGGAATTACAGGTAACGAAATATCGTATTTGGGGTCTTCAGATATCGCGGTATTTTCGAAATTTCCGGAAAATCCGCGATATGTATATATATATATGGGTTATGAAAAAACTCCGCGAAGTGGTGAATCCGCGATGGTTGAACCGCGAAGTAGCGAGGGTTCACTGTATCTATCAAACTGTCACTTGCAGAATAAAAGTGCATAGACCATTTGTGAGCGGCACACAAAACACAAGGAAGCTATTTCTCCAAAGGCAAAGGCTTCTCACTCTTGTATTCCTCACTCTTGGTCTCCTCCTGAGCGTAAACATTTTTGTTCAGACTTCTTCTCTCTCACGAGTGACAATCTCGGAAATTCTTCTCCCCTGAGAGAGAGCAAGCTTGACTGAAAGGCTTTGACTATTGGAGATCAAAATTCCAGTGCAGTTAATGTGCCTGTCTCCTCCGAGCAACGAAAATCTAAGCTGAAGCCCAGCGCTAAGGCTTGTTCTTTGACCTGAGATTGCTCTTATTTGAATGATTCTTCTCAAGGACGAGATTGATCAGTCTCAAAAGACACCTTGATCCTTCCTGCTTTGGTACTTGGTTTGGATAGGTCTACCTCTGGTGGTAGAGAGGGATTTTCTTCCACATCTGTTGATCTTATTCCTTGCGGGAGAGTAGAGGAATCTTGGGCGAGGAATGTTTCTCTCTCTCCTGATACGAGCCCCCTCTTAGTGGAGACAAAGAACTTAGAGTCAGAGTCACCCTTCCTTTCAGTTGTCTCACTTATCAGGGAACTTAACAAACTTGGAGAGCCAGCCATGGAACCTATCAAGGCTGGAATGACACAGGTTGATCAGTGCTTTGGTGCCTCCAGACCTACTCTTGAGCTTCTGTGGTCGGTTCTTCCGTGGGATGCACCCATTCCAGTAAATTCGCAGGCCACCAAACCTAAGAATTCTCTTCAATCAAGTAGATCCCCCTATATACTACCCCCGGCCGTTTCTCAACACTGGAGGTTTTATGTCCCAGAGGAGGCCATCTCAACGCCTCTTCCTATAGAGTATAGACCCTGTCACGAAAGCACTGACGATAGGCACTACACCTGCCGAATTTGCACCCTTGAAATCGGCATTAATGGGAAGCCGGCAAGCCACCATCTGGATTGACAACTGGTAGGGAGCAATATCATTCTTCGCTTCATCGACCTTGACCTTTGACCTTAACATGTATTAATTGGCATGGATTTTTGTACACTCAAATATGAACCAAGTTTGAAGTCTGTGACAACGATGTCCAAACTTATGGGAGGTTACGTGAATTGGAGAATTTGTTTGACCTTGACCTTTGACCTTGACCTTCCAAAATTTTATCATTTCCATTTATTTACATAACAGTTATTTCCTGGAAGTTTCATTACGATTAAAATTGTTGCCAGGAACCTCTTCAACAACAACAACACACACACAAACAAACAAACAAACAAAAACACAAACAAGGTCGAAAACATAACCTCCTTCCAACATTGGAAGGAAGGTAATAAAGAGAGCTCTGGCCGATGAGTTGAAAATGTGGATTGAAAACAAACTGTCGTCAAAGAGAGACCTTGTCTGGCATTTAACCTAAATAAGACCATAATCCACGGGGTACAAAGGTAAAAAAAGAAAAAAAAAGTTCTTGTTTGCACTCAACCACAGAACATAAATAGGTTAAATTGTGCGCAAAGGCGAGGAACAAGCACCGATATGGTTAAGAGGCTCTTGTTTAAGTAGTGAGTATCCCGTCCGTCATTTCGCGATTTCAGTTTTCTCTGCAGGTTTGGAAATTTTAGTTTATATCGGCGTTTACGTCAAAATTAATTTAGAAAATTCTGATTTCAATTACTTTACGTAGTTTAAGGACTATTTTCCTGGTTCTGTCACGTAGGGGAACCTTACTCTCTACTGCTTACAAAATCAGCATCGTATACATTCTTAGGTATTCTGCGTAGCTTACTACATAACTGGTGTTTATTGTCAGTAACTGGCCATTTATGACTAACGATTTAACCGCTCGTTAATTACAGAGCAATTGGTCCACATTTCGAGTAGCGTAAAGTGGGCTCAAGTAATCTAGTTAATTAGTTACTGGTAGTTAGTCGGCTGTGGTAGCCGCATTTTGAATGAAGATAGGAAACCATAATCAGACATGTCATATTCTGAGGGAAACTGTCTAAAGCGATGAAGTGTGTGTGTGTGTGTGTGTGTGTTTACTCACTTGGGTGTTTGAGGCCGTACCTATAAACATGGAGGTGGATGAAGAAGTTAGGAAAACTATAATCAGACAACTATCATAATCTGCGGGAAACATGAATTTTGTGTGTGTGTGTATGTTTATGAGACCACACATATATAAAAATATACATGGAGCCAGTATGAAACATCATGAGGGTTAATGTAGCATTACTTGTCTACCAATTTCCTTAAGAATTACATGCTTTTGAAAGTGTTATCAAGCCTAAAAACACACTACTAAATAATTGTTACATTTACACACACTGTAACGATAATTCTCTCTCTCTCTCTCTCTCTCTCTCTCTCTCTCTCTCTCTCTCTCTCTCTCTCTCTCTCTCTCATTGGTTTCTGTTCAGCCAATAAGAAAATTAGGATTTCCTACGCGGTTTAGGATACGATTCTAACTTGCGAACATCCTGTGAATTTCTAAAGGTTTTATTGGAAGCCATTAACTAGCACATTTCATGGTCACAATCGTGATGACATTGATGCCATCAGTATTTGACCCTGAAAAGAAATTAAGCTCAAGAATTAAGACAAAATTAGTGAACTATTGAAAGCCAAAATGGCAGTTTACTAGTTTTGATGTGAAAGTTTCGCTAGTATTAAATAAATTCTAAATACAAACAGGATTTTTAAACTCGAGCATTTGCCATGTGGCCATTACCTTCAATCTTTTATGTCAAGTTTGCGCGAATTGCTTTGGTATTAATATTTAGACTAAATGAAAAACAGTTTATTTTATGCAATGTCGCCTGGTGAATTGTGGATTAGTAAATACTTCAGTTTATAGTAAGATTTAAATCAAGAAAGCGGGAGTTGATAATAGTTCACTGCCAGTTTTAATTATGCCTGTTTGAGATAACAGGCTATTTCGATATGGCATTTTAAAAAGACCTTGTTGGAGGTTTTTATTTATTAAGGAATGATCTTGTCCAAAGGTTGATTAATTAAGGTCATATTGGAGTCATAAATTTGACATATGATTTTCTCTAATATTTTCCATGATGTCCTGGAGCATTATCAATGAACAAACCTTTCATCGCCAAATTATTATAATTATTATTTATTATTGTTATTGTTATTATTATTATTATTATTATTGTTATTATTATTATTACTATTATTATTTTTATTATTATTATTATTATTATTATTATTATTATTATTATTCTTCTTCTTCTTCTTCTTCTTCTTCTTCACGTCGAAGAAAGGAGAGGATTTTGATATTTAACTAAACGATCATTTAACCATTCGTATTACGTTTTTCTTTACTAATTGTCACTTACGAAACATTCAACCAATGTCGGTCACTGCTTGATCACCAGTCATTAGTTAAAGAAATGTTTCACTCCCGAAGCTAAGGTGTATGTAAGATCTGTTTTCGAGTTGTTACAGTTCTTAGATTATTTTATTTTAGTTGTTCATTACTTCTCATATAGTTTATTTATTTCCTTATTTTCTTTCCTCACTGGGCTGTTTTACCCGGTTGGAGCCCGTGGGCTTCGAGAATCCTGCTTTTCCAACTGGGGTTATAGCTTAGCAAATAATAATAATAATAATAATAATAATAATAATAATAATAATAATAATAATAATAATATCATTATTATTATTATTATTATTATTGTTATTATTATTAATAATATTGATATTAATATTAATATTAATAATATTACTATTAATATTAATATTAATATTAATGTTAATGTTAATGTTAATGTTGATATTGATATTGATATTGATATTGATATTAATCTCAATAGTAATAGTAACAATAAATTTATTTTTCGATGGTGCCTTGACATAAAATGAACGAAAATTAAAAAACTCGATACAATATATTCGTGCAAATCAGAAAATCATTGACAAGGAGCTGGTTAGACACAACCTTACATACTGTACATGTAATCAAACAGATTTTCATCCCACCAATTTAATTCACTTCTTTTTACACTTCTATACAATGAATAATAAATACCAAAAGCATTATATTCACCGATTGCTTTGGACTCTCCAAGGTGTTGAATTGGAGCTGATATTGGAGCTGATATTGGAGATGATGTTCACTCGACGTCAGCCGATATCTAAGTAATAGAAATAGCTGCTTCCATGTCAGCCTCTGCTATGGAACGGGTCTCTCTCTCTCTCTCTCTCTCTCTCTCTCTCTCTCTCTCTCTCTCTCTCTCTGGGAGGGGTTTGCTAACCTTATTACATGTTTTCTGGATGTTGGCTAGCTTTATATCCCCGTATATAAATGCGTACTGTCCGGTATATTTCTACGTTTATGTCCGTTTCTAATTTGACCTCTATTTCAATTTATCAAAGATTTATTAGCATATATATATATATATATATATATATATATATATATATATATATATATATATATATATATGTATATATGTATGTATGTATGTATGTATGTATGTATGTATGTATGTATGTATCTATCTATCTATATATATAAATATATATATATATATATATATATATATATATATATATTCTCTCTCTCTCTCTCTCTCTCTCTCTCTCTCTCTCTCTCTCTCCTCTCTCTCTCTCTCTCTCTCTATATATATATATATATATATATATATATATATATATATATATATACACATACATACATACATACATACATACACACTTATAATGTGCGAACCTACGCAATCATGTCATCTTTATTGATAACTCATAAATAGAGATCTCCAGGAGTATCAAGAGCATCTTCACCTGATGGTTGCCATGGTTATCTGATCTTAAACAAACTATCTATGGTATGGGGGAAGTAACATCTTCATACTGACGTCGTTTAGCTTAGTACTTACTCTCTCTCATGTAGAAGTCAAGAATGAAGTTGAGGTTTACAAAAATAGGGTTATCTTATTTATTAGGAAAATTTATAGATTTTATTATTCTTTAATGTAGGTATTTTCCCCAGCTTCTTTCTATCTATGAAGTATGATAGTGTTGTGTACATGTACATGAATGCGCATATTTCTCATGTATCGATACCTGAACACACACAAACACGTGTGTGTATATATATATATATATATATATATATATATATATATATATATATATATATATAGCCACACATTATCTTTATTATATTGGGAATATATATATCCACCCATTTATCGTCGTTCTTAAATCCTATCTTACTCCTTGTTCTTCTACCTCTTAGCTGTATTATTATTATTATTATTATTATTATTATTATTATTATTATTATTATTATTATTATTATTATTATTATTATTATTATTATTGTTTGCTAAGCTACAACCCTAGGTAGAAAAACAGGATGCAATAAGCCCAAGAGCTCCAACGAGGAAAAAGGTTATAGAGTAATTATATTTACGCAATACTCTTTCAATACTTTAACATGGCAAAACAATTATCACAACCTTGCATTGCAATGTTATCGTTTCTTCCTCTTTATATTATATTTATTAGATATATGAGAATCTTGGGTCACTTAGCTCATACTGTGGATAATGACTTGGCTTTCTTCGGTTCAAGATATTGGCTGATGTTTGAATGAATAATTTCTTCAGATGATGATGCATTCTGGCTAGTATAGTGATAACATGTTCGCCTAGCATTTGCATGGCAGCAGATCGATCCCCGCCCGGTACCGTGAATGTAAGCTTTTTCTGGGGAGGCCACTGCTGTGCTTGGGTATCCCCACTCAGAGAGGGTATAAGGGAATATATTACCTCTGAAATTTTCTACTAAAACTAGTTTTTTCAGATAGCGAAACTATCAACTTCACTACCAAAAACAGTCTCTGTTATGCTTTATTATTAATTGCAACGTCTATCATGTTCCTTTTTATCTCTGCCAATCCTTCTCTAGTAGAATGTGTGCCTATTTTCACGTGGCTTAACAACGATCTTTGTCCCTTCCTGGAGAGGCTGAGATAGGGATACTGTTTCCTTTTCAACACCTGGGGGTGGGCACAATTTCACCTTCCCTTTTTACCGCAGTTAATTGGGTGTTTAATCATCTTGGGAGTAGGAAGTATGCTTAGGAGATGGGAAATAGGGTTTTGGTGGCCGATTTGGTAACGTCCCTGATTGATGAACGCCATACTGGGGTTCAAGTTTCGCTCAAACTCGTTAAGTTCCTTTGGTTGCTGCAACCTCACCAACCTTGTGAGCTATGGATGGGTGTTTTGGGGAAGCCTATAGGTCTATCTGCTGAGTCATCAGCAGCCATTGCCTGGGCCTCCTTGAACCTAGCTTGGGTGAAGAGGGGGCTTGGGAGCTGATCATACATATATAAATGGTCAGTCTCTAGGGCATTGTCCTGCTTGATAGGGTAACGTCACTGTCCCTTGCCTCTGCCATTCATGAGCGGCCTTCAAACCTTTAAATGGCATTATGCCAATTATATATTAAACACGAACGCTCTACTCTGAAATATTTAATGACTGGCGATCCTCAACCATTTTGGGATAACATTTTTGCCTTCTTAACATTAAGGCATTTATTGGTTGAATACCCCAGTTTCGGGGATATTCGAAATTGACACCTCTCTGAGGCTCGTGTTGAGGACGGCAGTCATATCGTTGCTAGGATTCTTGAAGATAATTATAGCGTATGATGCCAATGGCATATCTGTATGGATGTTCTAGAGGTAGGTTTTCTACTAAAGATTCGATAAACTTTATTGTTTTAAGTGGGATATTTCAAAATTTCTAGAATTATGAATAAAAACGTTTAATGAATTATATCAGTGCCCATGACCGTTGATGTCATGATGCCAAACAACCGTTAGATCTGTCAATCAACCATTTTACTCTAAATCCAGTCGTCTGTCTACTAATAGTTATATGATATTTCTTGCCTCTGTATTCACTTTGTTTTTATCTCCTTTGCTCTGTTTCATAATTCATTTCCAGGTAACCTTTTTTTCTGAAATATATAACAATTTGATTTTACAAGAAGTCTACTCTATTTCTGTTTTTGTTTACCAGAAACCGCAAACGGTCTTGTCTACATGACCCTCAACGATACTTTAGTTACCGGTGTCATTTTTCACTTCTTCGTTTTCTCTTAATTCTAATCCAGATTAGTTTTCTTTCCTGTATTCAACGGTAACTATAGTTTTTCGCTCCATCAAACCCTAACCAATGCATGCGCTTGTCATCAATAAAACTTGCAAAATTCAAGGTATTCGTAGTTACTCCTGATATAAGATATTGAATATTGACTGATATTTTGAAGTCATAATAAGCACAAAGAGCCTGTATGACGTTTGTAACTGTATGTAAGGGGATTTTATTTATTGATAGGGAATTTGTTGTTGTTATTATTATTATTATTATTATTATTATTATTATTATTATTATTATTATTATTATTATTATTATTATTATTTGTAACAAGCATAAGAGGACATTATGGCTATTACATAGCCATCTCCCCTATATAATAAAGAGCAAGTGTCTGGCTATATATATATATATATATATATATATATATATATATATATATATATATATATATATATATATATATATATATATATAAATATATTTCCTGTCACGCTGAGCGGGAACCACGTGGAAACGACTATATCCCACAAGTTGTCCAAACTGCCGTGTGGTAGTTGAGAAAGGGTTGAATCTGTGTTTGTGCATATCTATCAACAGTATTGATTTAGCTGTCATTTTTGACGGTTTGCTTACACTAGTAATATATACGAGTATGTATATATTTACATATATTACATATATAGTATGTAATATATATATATATATATATATATATATATATATATATATATATATTTTATAATGTATATATATATGTATGTATATATATGTATGTATTTATATATATATATATATATATACATATATATATATGTATATATATATATACATATATATATATATATATATAAATATATATATATATATATATATATATATATATATATATATATAAATATATATATTATATATAAATAAATATATATATATATTATATATAAATAAATATATATATATATATTATATATAAATAAATATATATATATATATATATATATATATATATATATATATATATATATATATATATATATATATATCTACAGTTTTAAACTTAGTATGAACTAATGTCTGTTAAAATACACTATTTTCCTTCAAAGAAAAAGCCATGAGTCGAAAAATCAATGTCTCATTTGTATGCTAATTTTCCTGAATTTACTTAGAATTACACCAACTTAACTTCACACCTGATAAAAAGAAAACATGAAATGCAATAATGTACATAAAGGGAACATTATCATGGCAAGAAGAACTAATTTTCCATTTCCAGAAACTACTTGACTTATGCAAATAAACCTTCGGACGACACCTACAGTGCTTATGAATTTTCCTGGATTTGGATATTGAATAATGCAGGGAGCACTTAAACACGCTGCGATTATGATATATCGCCATTGTAAATAAATACGAGGGGGTCGTTGAACTCGAAGAGACGGGAGTATACAGGGATATTAAATTTATTTCGTCATTCATTAATAAATATGGACTAGTGTACGCGACCTGTCAATAATACTTAGATAATAATGCACGCATACTTGTTATGGCCTGATTGGTAACGTCTCTGCCTGGTGTTTGCCAGACGGGGGTTCGAATCCCGCTCAGACACTTTAGTTCCTTTAGTGTCTGCAACTTCACCATCCTTGTGAGCTAAGGCTTGGTGGTTTTGGGGGAGCCTATAGGTCTATCTGTTGAGCCATCAGCAGTCATTGCCTGGCCCTCCCTGGTCCTAGCTTGGGTGGAGAGGGGGCTTGTGCGCTGATCATAATGGTCAGTCTCTAGGGCATTGTCCTGCACGATCAAGCAATGTTACTGTCCTTTGCCTCTGCCATTCATGAGCGACCTTTAAACCTTTACACCCCTTCCCCCTTTTCTAACTACAACATGGCAGCTGTGGTTTCTGGGTGTATCACTCGGGTATCCACTCTGAACAGGGTATGACTACTCTATGCCCCTACCCGAGGGACGGGGAGAGACGGAGTAGTTATACATCTCGTAATGCCACTCAGCTTGACCGAAAAGAATTACATATCTATATCTATGTGTATATATATATATATATATATATATATATATATATATATATATATATATATATATATGTAAATATTTAAAAGAAAGGTATTTTATATCCTTAAAAGAATAAGAAGGTAACATTTTAGAATGCTTATCATTTCCGAAGCCATTAGAAATTAATATCTCACTTTGATAGAGTGTTCAGATATTATATATGATTATGGCAGATGTCTTTTGGAAACGATTTGAAAACTGTAATTCCTTGCCGTAAATAGAATAAAGGGGAGAGTTATTAACTGGGAGTGCAATGGAGAAACTGGTGAAAATAATGTTTAAAAAAAACAAAACTAGAAAATAATTTTGAGAGTGCAGACCTCCGGCACGGCAGCTTATTCCTCGAAACCAGCTTGCCTTTCCCATAATCAATTTAGACCGTACGTATATTTGAAGTCTGTGTGAAATGTGCGAACTTGGGTTTAAGGTTAGGGTTAATTCGGTCGACCTTTTGCTCGACCTTGACCTTGACCTTTGACCTGGGACTTTTAAAATTCAATCGCTTCCACGTCTCAACATGACAATTAATCTCTGAAAGTTTCACTACTCTTCAGTAAAATTGTGGCCAGGAAGTTATTCACAAACAAACGGACAAACAGGGGCGAAAACATAACCTCCTACCAACCTCGTTAGCGGTGGTAAAAAGATATAAAATTATGCAGAAAAGAAAAGAACGAAAAGAAAAATACACACGCAGTCTATCTGTTCCTATATACCAAGAGGTTTTACATGTACTCGATATAAGAATACGCTGAAGATGTAAAAAAAGGACCTTTCTGGAGAGAGAGAGAGAGAGAGAGAGAGAGAGAGAGAGAGAGAGAGAGAGAGAGAGAGAGAGAGAGAGAGAGAGAGAGAGAGAGAGAGACCATCCTTGAACTAATCTGCCGATGAAAAAATCAGTTTTGAGTGAATGAAATTAGCATTTCGTAAACTTTTTGCCTTAATCGCTACAATAATACAGCCTGAAGAGTTTATTATATAATGAATTCACGAAGTTGAACTTCGACCTAGAGAGAGAGAGAGAGAGAGAGAGAGAGAGAGAGAGAGACAGAGACAGAGAGAGAGAGGGGGGACTCTTTCTGTCCGTGATCTATCTTTCTGTTCTAAGGTCACCATCATCGTATTAGCATTACAGAACCCTGGGTTCATATCTAAGATCACCGGCCCACTCGAAATGGAACTGCTGGCCTGGGAATATTCTGGACATGTGCCCTTTTGTACAAAGTTGGTCTGAAAGACGAAATAGGCCTACTTGCTAGAAATCTGAGGACACGGTATTTTATATTATATATTTTTCCAGATTTTATGAAATTTGTATTCACTAAACTTTTCCAGATGTTGGTATAAAATTTGTATTAACTTAAATTTTCCAGATGATATAAAATTTGTATGAACTAAGCTTTTCCAAATGTTGGTATAAAATTTGTATTAACTGAAATTTTCCAGATGTTGATATAAGATTTGTATTACGTAAACTTTTCCAGATGTTGGTATAAAATGTGTATTAACTAAACTTTTCAAGATGTTGATATGAAATTTGTATTAACTAAGATTTCCAAATGTTGATATAAAATTCGTATTCTAACTTTTTCTAGATGTTGATATAGATTTTGTATTAACTAAACTTTTCCAGATGTTCATATAAAATTTGTATTAACTAAACTTTTCCAGATGTTGATATAAAATTTGTATTAACTAAACGTTTCCAGATGTTGATATAAAATTTGTATCAACTAAAATTTTCCAGATATAAAATTTGTATTAACTAAACTTTTCCAGGTGTTGATATAAAATTCGTATTAACTAAACTTTTCCAGATGTTGATATAAAATTTGTATTAACTAAACTTCCTATGATGCGAATAAGTAATAATTTTTATATTCATTTGTTCGTATGCTTGATGCAATCATGAAAATAGTGATTATAAACGAAAGATTCCGTTGTACCATCTTGCTGTTTTACCAATTTGGCGTTGAAAAGCCTCCCTAGCCCCAGGCCAGACCATATAACCAATGTTTAATAACGAAATACTAGCCGCACCCACT
The DNA here is from genome assembly GCF_036898095.1 of Palaemon carinicauda. Classification (NCBI taxonomy): domain Eukaryota; kingdom Metazoa; phylum Arthropoda; class Malacostraca; order Decapoda; family Palaemonidae; genus Palaemon; species Palaemon carinicauda. The sequence goes on along the minus strand of NC_090728.1, from coordinate 57,973,839 downwards.
TGGTAGCTTTTTCCACCTTCATTCCAATTTCCCCTTTTTCCAATCCGGATGCCTAACTTTTTTTTTTTTTTTTTTTTTTTTTCCCCCAACTTAATCTAACATGACTTTATGGGGCAACTTGGGTATTCCCTCCCCCCGTGTACTTCGACGCTGAATGGCCACTCCACTCCAACCATAGTGGGGGGAGGGGGGGGGGGTTAGGTCGTATGGGACAATTCAACCCTATCAAATCAAACTAACAGATTACGTTGATGACATTTCTCCAAAGAGACAAAACATCCCCAAACTAGAGGGGCACTCAGTAGAGCGCAGACCACCTTATTTCTCAACTTTTAGCTCAACCTTGACCTAGACCTTTGACTTTAACTTGTATTAATTGGCGTGGATTTTCGTACACTCAATTATGAACCAAGTTTGACGTCTCCGTGACAACGATGTCGAAACTTATGGCTGATTACGTGAATTTGACATTTAGCTTGACCATGACTTTGACCTTTGACCTTGACCTTCCAGAATTTAATAATTTCCAGCTTTTTACATAACAGTTAATCCCTGTAAGTTTCATTACTCTACGATTAAAAGTGTGGCCAGGACGTTGTTCACAAACAAACGCACACAAACAACAAACAGGGGAGAAAACATAACCTCCTTCCAACTTCATTGGCGGAGGTAATCAAGTATCCTCGTGACCCCCTTGGGTCATACGTGTAGTATCCATACACCCAAAATCATCCATAAAGAAAGACATTTCCAGAGAATAGATTTATTCTAAATTCCGTGAACATGATGCAGTACTTATGGATCATATCAAGTTATTTATTAACGGCTCAAAGTGATTCATTAATAGATATGGACTAGTGTACGCGACCAGTCAAAAAAGACGACTAAGTAGTTAGATATGCACGCATAGAATAGAATGGCATTTGATATGCTGCAGTCCAATAGGTCAAGTCATGTTAAATTACCCGACTGTGCCTCTATATACACTGCAGAGATTACAGCATTGGTGAAGGCTTTAGAGTTTGTATTAAATGTTTGTAATATACATTGACTCTTAAGTGTGTACTGGAATTGTAAAAGGTTTAATAAAGGGGAGTCTTTTTATAGTTTATATATGACATATCTGTTTTTGACGTTGTTAATAGTTTATATATGACATATCTAATTTGACGTTGTTACTGTTTTTAGAATGATTTATTATTAATTCTTTTCTCATCATTTACTTATTTCCTTATTTCCTTTCCTCACTGGGCTATTTTTCCCTATTGGAGCCCTTGGGCTTATAGCATCTTGCTTTTCCAACTAGGGTTGTAGCTTGGCTAGTAATAATAATAATAATAATAATGATAATAATAATAATAATAATAATAATAATAATAATAATAATAATAATAGCTGTACTATGGTTGTGGTAGCGTATTGTAAACGTCATGTCTTGCAATCTGATGGATAGGAGTTCGAGTTTCCCACAAGCCCGATCGTTTCTAGTAGTGTTTACAACCTCACCGTCATTGTGAGCTAGAGATTGGGTGTTTGAGCGTAGATTTGAGGAAGCCCATAGATCCCTGCTTATCAACCACCATTATCTGACGTTCCCTGGTCTTTGCTTGGGTGGAAAGGGGTTTGGGTGCTGATAATATGGATGTACAATATAGTCTCTTGCCCCTGGCCTTATTGAGTGAACTTTGAACCCATTAGTAAAAAAAGTTCTAGAGTGGCTCTCACATTTCCTGGTTGCACAAAACTCTGCTGGGTCCCCTCTCATGGGTAAATTCGTGTAAATGATTTAACAGACGGGGAAACGGAAGCTGCTGTTAGGTCATATAATTTTATAAAATGGCAAAGGTTTGTTGTTCCCTCTCCTAGCCAATATTAAAAGACATCAAAGCATAAAGGCTGATATTAACCGGAATTTTGAAGTTATCTTAACCAGACTAAGGATCGGTTATACCAGCCTCACATGCAAATATATTCCAGACGGTAAGGCAGCAAAATGGGGTGAGTATGACAGACTATTGTATGCGCGCACACACATTCAACCCTTCCCACCCCTCTCCCCCTTTCCTAAATACAACACGCTAGTTTGTGCAATTTATCGGAGATTGTGGTGTCAAAGTGTATCTCACGGGGTACCCTCTTTCACCAAGGTATGATTATTCTGTCACCCCCCTACCCAAGGAACGGGGAGAGACTGAGTAGTCATATGTTTTGCAATGCCGCTCAGTGTGACAGGAAATTAATACACACACACACGCACACACACACACACACACACACATATATATATATATATATATATATATATATATATATATATATATATATATATATATATATATATATATATATATATCTCCCCAGACACTTGCTCTTTATTATATAGTGGAGATTCCTGTCGGTAGAAAACAATCAGAAGTGCTGCTCAAAATTGGTTAATTTCCGTCGTAAGTACTTATCTCGATAGTAAATCCGTTGCTGATATTTTAGATGATGTAGAGTTATCCTGGAATTTATAATTCAGTACAAACAATAAATCCAATTCAATCCAACTGGACTCCATCCTGGAACTAATAATCCAGTTATCCTGGAATTTATAATCTAGTTATCCTGGAATTTCTAATCCAGTACAATTAATAAATCGAATTCCATCCAACTGGCCTATATCCTGGAATTTATAATCTAGTTATCCTGGAATTTCTAATCCAGTACAATCTATTAAGGCCAGTTCAATCTAACTGGCCTCTATCCTGGAATTTATAATCTAGTTATCCTGGAATTTCTAATCCAGTACAATCTATTAAGGCCAGTTCAATCTAACTGGCCTCTATCCTGGAATTTATAATCTAGTTATCCTGGAATTTCTAATCCAGTATAATCTATAGGTCCAGTTCAATCCAACTGGCCTCTATCCTGGAATTTATAATCTAGTTATCCTGGAATTTACAATCCAGTTATCCTGGAATTTATAATCCAGTACAATTTATAAATCCAGTTCAATCCAATCCAAATGTAGCATGGCTATCTGTACGTACGCGCCTCGATTCCAGACATGTGATTTATTCCAGCTTTCCAGTCACTTCCATGTATAACCCTTTCTCACATTGATTTCCACTCCAAGTGCAATTTCTCAGAAGTGCCTCTGAACGCCGGAGTTACCTCCCGACAGAACTGCTGATGTCTCAGAAATTTTTGATGTGCGAACGTCATATCTGAGTCGAGGCGTTTTTGTCAGAGTTGCCATGTTGGCCTTTTTCATCCCAAAGCTTCAAATTTTGCCTTTTTGAAATTGGCATTTTGTAATACCATTAAAAAAAAGGTTGGCCTTAAATGATATGATTTGGCCTTTTTGAAATTGTTTGGCATTTTGTAATACCATGAAAAAAGGATGGCATGAAATGCTATATTTTGTCCTTTTTGAAATTGTTTGTCATTTTGTAATACCGTAAAAAAAAGGTTGGCCTTAAATGCTATATTTTGGCCTTTTTCTACAAATGAGTTGTCCTTTTAAAGCTGTAGTTTATTAGAAGTTGGCCTTTTCTCATTCAGAAAACTTGTCATTCAGACAGTATCATTGTAACTCTCTCTCTCTCTCTCTCTCTCTCTCTCTCTCTCTCTCTCTCTCTCTCTCTCTCTCTCTCTCTGGAGTGTATATTTGACAAATTGAACATTCACAAAAACTTTTTGTGAATATTCAATTTGTCAAACATACACCCTCCCCGGGAGTCTCCCTTGCAATGAAGGACGTTTAATACATCAGATATGATCCTTTGTCTAGTCGTCTGGTCTCTTTTTGTTGCTTTTTATATCAAAAAGCTTCATTAATAAAGCTCATGAATATTACAAGCAGGGAAGACACTTGATAGGTTACATAACTTACATCTCGATTGAAGCGACGCGTCTCTTTCTCTTGTCGAGACAAACTTTGGTTTTTTGCCGATGCTAATGGAATCTTATATCGCGTCCCAATCTACAGCATCCAGATCATTCAACTTTCATAGTTTCATTCTTTCTTTACAGCTTTCTCCATCAGAAGCGTCACTCACACTATATTATTCCATCTCTTTCATTTCTCGTCGATTTAAGGGTTTTTCTTTTGCTCTCTCTCTCTCTCGACTCTTTTTTCAATTTCCATTTGCTGGAATTGTTTGAGCTGAACTTTGCTTTCAAAGATGCACGCTTTATCCTCTTTCGAAATTCATGTGTGAAACTATTTTTGCCTTCTCAATCGGTATCAGTCTTTATGTATTTATCTTTATATTTTTCATTCTCTCTCTCTCTCTCTCTCTCTCTCTCTCTCTCTCTCCCTCTCTCTCTCTCTCTCCCCAGGGTAAACTTTAACTTCAATAATCCAGGTGAATATATTATATAATAAGCCATTCAGACAGTATTATTGTAATTATTGTAACTGTCACAAACACATTCTCTCTCTCTCTCTCTCTCTCTCTCTCCCTCCCTCCCTCCCTCCCTCCCTCCCTCTCTCTCTCTCTCTCTCTCTCTCTCTCCCTCCCTCCCTCCCTCCCTCCCTCTCTCTCTCTCTCTCTCTCTCTCTCTCTCTCGTCAGGTTAAACTTTAACTTCAACATTCCAGGTGAGTTTATTAAACAAGAAGTCATTCAGACAGTATTATTGTAACTTTCTCTCTCTCTCTCTCTCTCTCTCTCTCTCTCTCTGTTAAACTTTAACTTCAACATTCCAGGTGAGTTTATTAAACAAGAAGTCATTCAGACAGTATTATTGTAACTCTCTTACACACACACACACACACACCACTCTCTCTCTCTCTCTCTCTCTCTCTCTCTCTCTCTGTCCATGTGAAATTATTATATGAAAAGTCATTCAGACAGTATTATTGTAACGATTAAGGTAAAAAAAAAAAGTTTGCGAAATTCTACTTTTATTCAACCAAAGCCGACTACTGCGTCACAAGATTAATTCAAGGATAATCTCTCTCTCTCTCTCTCTCTCTCTCTCTCTCTCTGTCCCCCCCCTCTCTCTCTCTCTCTCTCTGTCCCCCCCCCCCTCTCTCTCTCTCTCTCTCTCTCTCTCTCTCTCTCTCTCTCTCGCGCTTGTAGATGAATGTACTTTAGACAAATTGTTTTAAACAAATTATTCTAGACAAATTATATTTTAGACAAATTGTTTTTTTTTAATCGTAAGAAACGATACCGGTGTAAATGATCTTATATGTCAGGATGCCGGATGTATAACTCAAATTAAATAAGTAATTTTTGGTGTGGTTGTGGTGGCCGATGTGGTAACGTCCCTGACTGGTGAACGCCAGACGGGGGTTCGAGTCCCGCTCAAACTCGTTAGTTTATTTTGTCGCTGCAACCTCACCATCCTTTTGAGCTAAGGATGGGGGGGGGGGGGGGGGCAGCCTACAGATCTATCTGTTGAGTCATCAGCAGCCATTTCCTGGCCCTCCCTGGTCTTAGCTTGGGTGGAGAGGGGATTTGGACGCTGATCATGTGTATATATGGTCAGTCTCTAGGGCATTGTCCTGCTCGATAGGGCAGTGTCACTGTCCCTTGCCTCTGCCATACATGATCGGCCTTTAAACCTTTAAAAACCGTCAAATTTTAGTTCATATTGCAACTTAAATTTTTTTTTTTTTTGCAACTTTCAACTATGTTGATTTCCCCAATTGTACACAGGCATTATGTTGATTTCCCCAACTATGTTGATTTCGCCAATTATGTTGATTTCCCCCAATTGTACACAGGCACCAAAGGACCTCCCAGACTGCAGTTCTGGATCTCCTGTTCCAAATTTGTAAAACCAATAAATCCAATCGAACCGTAGGAGTCTCAGTCCCGGGACTTCCAAAAACCCATTATGACGTTTTTTCCCGATGGTAATGGCCAAAAACGTCCTTTGAATACACCTCATTAGTGAATGACGAAATATATTTCACACATCGGATATATTATTTATTCCTTGGTTTTCTTCTGATTTTTCTTATCCATTTTTGGTTGGGTATTCGCGTTGATATTATATCCTATTGTTGGTTTTGAGTCTTATTTTTCATCCATGATTTTGATTTTCGTTTTGTTTCATGGTGTGAATTGGTGTTTGAAGAAATCTAGTTTAGGTCATTGAAATAGACAAGTATTCTTATTTATTTTTTTATTTTCGTTATCATCATCATTATCATCATCATCTCCTACGCCTATTGACGCAAAGGGCCTCCGTTATATTTTGCTAGTCGTCTCTATCTTGAGCTTTTATATCAATACTTCTCCATTCATCATCTCGCACTTCATGCTTCAGAGTCCTCGGCCATGTACGCTTGGGCCTTCTAACTCTTCTAGTGCCTTGTGGAGCCTAGTTGAAAGTTTAATTAACTAATCTCTTTTGGGGAGAGCGACGAGCATGCCCAAACCATCTCCATCTACCCCTCACCATGACTACATCCACATATGGCACTCGAGTGATCTCTCTTATAGTTTCATTTCTAAGCCTATCCTGGCATTTAACTCCCAATATCCTTCTGAGGTCTTTGTTCTCAAATCTACAAAATGTGTTGGATATTGCTTCATTGTCATACCACGACTCATGTCCATAGAGTAACACCGATCTCACTAAACTGGTATATAGCCTGATATTTATATGTATTTTCAGGCGGTTGAATTTCCAAATTTTACTTAACTTGGCCATTGTTGTTATCATTGATACAATATTCGTAATCTCTGCTATCGGCATTGCTGCCAGAACAAAATGTATAGTACATCTCACTTATACAGAACTTCACGAGATAATACAATATTCGTATTCTCTGCTATCGGTATTACTGCCAGAACACAAAGTATAGTACATCTCACTTATTCAGAACTTTATGAGAACAACTTAATCATAGCTTTAGATGAAGTATAGAAATCCCGGAGCCTCTCTAGACAAAGAAGGACCCAGCTTAACTGGCTTAGTCTTAAAGAAGAAAAAAATATCAACTGTGGACAATGCCTTTGTCTTTACCTTCTCTGTCGTAGCATGGGTAGAAAGCACTTACACTGTTAAAAAAGTTGATTAAAAAAACCGTAAATGTCTGGCAACATTTATTCCAGGATTTTTACCGTTTTAAAAACCGATATAATGACGTAAAGGAGTGATATTACGGTCACAATCCCGTAAAAGATAATAACAAGGTAAAATTACGGTCGCCTGTATTTTACTGAAATACGGCTAAGAACGGTATCTACGGGGAAATTCCGATTAAAATTAGTTTTTTTTTTTTTTTTTTTTTTTAACAGTGTATTTATATGAAATTGCTTCGTAGCATTTATGAAAAATGTTCCTCAACCGAGATTAATCAGTTTAACCAGCCCAAATGAGTCAAACTTGAAAACTTTCGGAGGAATTTTAATGAGAATTTCAAGATATATCAGAAATTTGCCAATTTGGAAGTATTTAAATTTGGGCTTATGGATCCATGATTATGTTAAAAATGATTCTGCCTTGACGGAGGTCTGCACTTTATTTTTTTATTACGCTTCATACTTTAATCGTCGTTTTCATAATTCATTTTTCTCAGCACCTGCAACAGACCATATAGCTGACCTCGGCATCCGGTCTTGGCCTTACAGCCCAAAATCTATAAATCAATTATCCCAATTCTATGGAAAGGAAACCCAAATCTACGGTAGCTATGGAAAGTGGAAATAGTAGTGAGTTCCCTTCCACGTTAAAGTAAAGAATATTGCATCCCTGTTCTCGGGTTGCGGTGGCCAATGTGGTAACGTCCCTGACTGGTGATCGCCAGACTGAGGTTCGAGTCCCGCTCTAACTCGTTAGTTTCTTTGGTCGTTACAACCTCATCATCCTTGTAAGCTAAGGATGCGGGATTTGGGGGACCCTATAGGTCTATCTGCTGAGTCATCAGCAGCCATTGCCTGACCTTTCTTGGTCCTTGCTTGGGTGGAGAGGGGCTTGGGTGTTGATCATATGTATCATTGGTCAGTCTCTAGGGCATTGTCCTGCTTGATAGGGCAATGTCACTGTCCCTTGCCTCTGCCATTCTTGTGTGGCCTTTAAACCTTTAAACACCGTTTCTAATTCTGTCATTCTTATGAGTATCATCATCCAAAATTTATATTCATTAGATTTTGTATTTGTTAATAATAATGATGATACTGATAATTATAAAAGTAATGATGATAATAGTGATAAAAGTAATGATATATCTATATTACCCGCATCATAAACCTCTTTAAATTACTTAAAGATATTATTAATAATGATGAGAATACTGATAATTATACAAGTAATGATGATTTTAGTGATGAAAGTAATTTTTCTATATAAACCTCTTTAAATTACATTAAAAAAAAATTAAAGCCTCAACTCATGTAAGTATATAAGTAAGAGTAATTATAAGATGTATCATTTCACATATCAACATAGGGTTTTTTTTTTTAATTTTATTTTATTTATTTTCTTTTTAACTTTCTTTGCTCGTTTTTCTCACAAGACTAAAAATCTAACTATTCACAACCTCTATATGAAAGTGTAACTTTTAGGAGACTTTAACATCAAGGTATTAAAAGAACCAACATAATCGAGATTTTTTATACGTGAGAATATAATGAAAATTAAACATGTCTGAGACTTCAAAGTGGCTTTGAGATCAAGGGGAAACACGAGAGAGATGGTTATATAATTACTTTCGTTGTAAACAAATTGAATAGAGTTCCCAAGTCACTGATGTAATAAAAAGGTAATTTACAGATTTGTTTTAGACAGCCCTATTATCAACTGACTTCATCTTAAGGTTGAAATTTTATTATTATTATTATTATTATTATTATTATTATTTTTATTTTTATTATTATTATCATTATTATTATTATTATTTTGGTTATTGTTATTATTATTATTATAATAATAATAATAATAATAATTATTATTATTATTATTATTATTATTATTATTATTATTATTATCGTTATGGTTATTGTTATCGTTATCGTTATTTTTATCGTTATCGTTATCATTATTATTATCATTATCATTATCATTATCATTATTATTATTATTACTTGTTAGGCTACAACCTCAGTTGGAAAAGCAAGATGCTTTAAGCCCAAGGGCCCCAACAAGGAAAATAGCCCAGTGAGGAAAGGAAACAATGAAAAATAAGATATTTTAAGAACAGTAACATTAAAATAAATATTTCGTATATGAACTGTAAAAACTTTAACAAAGCGAGAAGAGAAATTAGATAAAATAGTGTACCCGAGTGTACCCTCGAGCAAGAGAACTCTAACCCAAGAAAGTGGGAAACCATGGTACAGAGGCTATGGCACTAGAGAACAGTGGTTTGATTTTGAAGTGTCCTTCTCCTAGAAGACCAGCTTACCATAACTAAAGAGGAGGGATCTTATTCTAGTATCAGATCCTCCCATCATTACCTCCGCCAACGAAGTTGGAAGGAGGTCATGTTTTACCCCCTGTTTGCTTGTGTATATGTTTCCTTGTGAACAGCTTCTTGGCCACAATTTTAATCGTAGAGTAATGAAACTTGCAGGGATTAACTGTTATGTAAAAAGCTGGAAATGATAAAATTTTGGAAGGTCAAGGTCAAAGGTCAAGGTCACGGTAAAGCGAAATGTCAAATTCACGTGATCAGCCATAAGTTTGGACATCGTTATTACAGAGACTTCAAACATGGTTCATATTTGAGGGTATGAAAATCCACGCCAATTAATACATGTTAGGTCAAATGTCAAGGTCAAGGTCGAGCAAAAGGTCGAGAAATAAGCTGTCGTGACTGAATTCCACGCTCTACTGAGTGACCCTCTTCTTTGTTTTTTTGAAAGTAGTTTTTTTTGGATCACTCATATTTCTATTGGCGATAAGAAATTGTATACTTTTTTCATAATTCAAAACGGTGATTTTGTAAACGGTCGTTTTAATTGCTTTCGAGATTTGGATTATCAGTGGTATTAAGAGCTAAAGTTAGATAGATATTCATCATATATCTAATTATCATAAAGGTTATTCATTAAGGATTATTTCTCATACCCTTGTGAGGAATAATTCAGTTAACACATTAAATTTACACATTTTCATTCCCTTTGATGATACAGACGATAGCCGTCGTGAGGCTTCAAGTATTTCAAGTTTTTTTTTCAATATTTAAAATTAACTAGAAAAGTGTCATGTGTATCCTCAACTATTCTCAACATTTTAGTAATAACAATTATAATAATGACGATGATAAGGATAATGATAATTATTAGAAACCTTGTACAATTGTAATATCAACTTGGGTAACTTCTCACTCACGTTTCTATCTCAAAGAATTAAAAGAAAACTCACTCACGTTTCTATCTTAAAGAATTAAAAAAAAATCAAATTGGATAACTCCTCACCTTTCTTTATTCAGAAATTTTATTTTTTTATTTTTTTTTATTTTTTATTTTTTTTAGTTTATTTATTTATTTTATTTTTTTTTTTAAAGAAAAATCCTCCCGAAATCTCGAAAGTTTTTCCCCGGAATTGCTATTTTTACCTTTGGAGTTTTCCTAGTCTGTAAACTATTGTGCAGATGGAAATCTCTTGACACTAACGCACCCGAAAACTAAAAGCAATCCGTACACTGGATTCTACTGGACCACAGGGAATTTTCCATTTTTTATTTTCCCTTTGTTGGTGGTTCGAAAGAGCGATCGCTTTTTTTGGAGCTGCTGTTGCTGTTCCTTCGCTATGGGGTATTTTTTTTTTTTTCTGGTATGGAATTTTGAGTCTCTTACGTATGATATTTTTGAAGTCATTTTTTGGCTACTTATGATATTGTTGAAGTCAATTTTTGGGTGTGAATTATGTTTGGCTGGGTGTGATATTGGTGAAGTCATTTTTGGCTACGCGTGATATGGGTGAAGTCAATTTTTGGAAATGAATTATGTTGAAGTCAACTTTGGTTAGGTTTGATATTGTTGAAGTCATTTTTGGCTCGGTGTGATATGGGTGAAGTCAATTTTTGGAAATGAATTATGTTGAAGTCATCTTTGGCTATGTTTGATATTGGTGAAGTTATCTCTAACTCGGTGTGATATTGGTGAAGTCATCTTTGGGTAGGTGTGATATTGTTGAAGTAATTTTTGGCTACGCGTGATATGGGTGAAGTCAATTTTTGGATGTGAATTATGTTGAAGTCATCTTTGGCCAGTTTTGATATTGGTGAAGTTATCTTTGGCTCGGTGTGATATTGTTGAAGTCATCTTTGGCTAGGTGAGATATTGTTGAAGTCATCTTTGGCTAGGTTTGACATTGGTGAAGTCATCTTTGACTCGGTGTGATATTGTTGAAGTCATCTTTGGCTTGGTGTGATATTGGTGAAGTCATCTTTTGGTAGGTGTGATATTGTTGGTCATATTTGGGTAGGTGTGATATTGGTGAAGTCATCTTTGGGTAGGTGTGATATTGTTGGTCATTTTTGGGTAGGTGTGATATTGGTGAAGTCATCTTTGGGTAGGTGTGATATTGTTGAAGTCATTTTTGGGTACGTATGGTGTTGAAATAATATTTTGCTACGAATGGTATTGTTCAAGTCATCATTTTTTGGCTACGTATGATATTGTTGAAGTCAATTTCTGCATATGAATTATGTTGAAGTCATCTTTGGCTAAGTGTGATATTGTTGAAGTCAATTTTTGGATATGAATTATGTTGAAGTAATCTTTGCCTTGGTGTGATATTGTTGAAGTAATTTTTGCCTATATATGATGTTGAAGTCATCTTTGGCTAAGTGTGATATTGTTGAAGTAAATCTTTGGATATTAATTATGTTGAAGTCATCTTTAGCTAGGTGTGATATCATTGAAGTCATTTTTGGCTACATATGATGTTGAAGTCATCTTTGGCTAGGTGTGATATGATGTTGAAGTGATCTTTGGCTGAGTGTGATATTGTTGAAGTAATTTTTGGCTCATGTATGATTTGTGAAAGATATTTTTGGCTACGTATGATAGTGTTGAAGTAAATTTTGGCTACGTATGATATTGTTGAAGTCCTTTTTTTTACTACATGTGATATTGTTGAAGTCATTTTTGGCTATGTATGATATTGTTGAAATATTTTTTTGATTACATGATATATTGTTGAAGTCATTTTTAAATTTTGCTTTTGTTTTTATCCACGTCCAAAACTTCCTTCATGTTGGCGCTGCAATTTTTATCTTTAATCTTTGTAATGTTATTATTTTGTTCTTTAACTTTATTATTCACAACTTCAAATTTTTTTAAAAGTTATGTTCTCTTCAGTAATGACAAATTCCTGATGTTCAGTTTGAGTAGAGTATTTAGCATCTGTAAACATTCCCTGTTCTTATTACCTCCGCCAACGAAGTTGGAAGGAGGTTATGTTTTCACCCCTGTTTGTGAGTGTGTGTGTGTGTGTTTGTTTGTTTGTCAACAGCTTCTTGGCAACAATTTTAATCGTAGAGTAATGAAACGTGCCGGGATTAATTGTTATGTAAATAGCTGGAAATTACTAAATTTTGTAAGGTCAAGGTCATGGTCAAACAAAAATGTCCAATTCACGTAATCAGCCCTAAGTTTGGACATCGTTGTCACCGAGACTTCAAACGGTTCATATTTAGTGTATGAAAATACACGTCAATTAATACATGTTAAAGTCAAACGTCAAGGTCAAGGTCGAGCAAAAGGTAGAGGATTAGCTGCCGCGGCGGAGGTCTGCACTAATTTGAGTGCCCCTCTAGTTTTGAAAGTATTCTAAAATCCTTCATTCCCCCTATTAAGCAATAATATAAAAATCCTAATTTTGTTTATCACTTCCCACACAAATAAATTGGTCTCATTTTACTAGGATTTCGTAACTGAATTAATTAGAAAGATTCCAGTCCGTTTTCATGTGTCCCTTCTCAAAAAAAAAAAAAAAAAAAAAAAAAAAAAAAAAAAAAAAAAAAATAAAAAAGTAAATAAAAATGGTTTCAAATCCTAAATTTACGTTTCTCTCTTCACCTCCCTCTTTCACGGATTATATTTTTCCCTCTATCTCTTTCTCTGTTTCTCTTTATTTTATATTTCAGCACTCTTCATTTACATTTTCATGCTTTTTTTATCATGTTATCAATTCTGTACACAGTTTCAATTAATCAAGTTATTTAATTCTAATTTCCTCTTGCACACCTATATCAAATGATTGTTTTTTTAAAATTTCCCTGCAACTAAACGGTTTACTCCCCTCTTTTCTATTTCCCTTATTGAACATTGGCTCAGATTGCGAAAATTGAACTCAATTCTATCTAAAAAAAGAAACATGTATTTTATACATACTATATGTATATAGATAGATAGATAGATATTTTATTGACCACAACATATACAGCTCATATTTACAATAATTATTTACTTCTGGTCCAAGTAAAGGCAAAATACTACACTTGGCAGTACAATACATTATATACACAAAGGTAAGAATAACAGGTTTTTAACGTATACAAGACATTGTACCAGTATTAAAACAAACTCTAGTAGTTATAAAAAAGACAAACAAAATTAACCACCAAATTTGGCATTTATATACAAAATCATACTCCAAAAAGCTGTTTTTTCCCTAATTCAGAAATATTCACAAATATTCACAAATACTCGTAGAGGATTAAGCTAATAATCTTACATTGTTCTGCCGGGGTTCGATGATCTGAAAATATGTCCCTCACGTTAGAAAAATTATACACACACACAATAACAACAAATGCAACTGTTTCTAGTTCACCGTAGGACAAAGTCCTCAGACATGTCCTTATTCATGTCTGGGTTTTGTCCAGTTTTTATTACTACGCTGGCCAGAGCGGATTGGTGATGGTGGAGAATTTAGTTTGATCGTTCACAGCAAACCAACCTAGTGTGGGTGGCCGTGGCTAGTACGTCTTTGCTGATCATGGAGATTCACAAACCCTTTCACAACGTTAAGGCATTCCCACTCAGAAAGGGATACACATACACATATACACAGTACTGTATATATATATATATATATATATATATATATATATATATATATATATATATATATATATGTATATATATGTATATATATATATATATATATATATATATATATAATATATATATATATATAAATTTCAATATTAAGCCGTTTCCCTTAGCATGGGTTGACTTAAGGCAAAAACAGCACAACAGTCACTGCAGTATTTATCCATCAACTTGAATATGGTGAATGAACTCCAGGTGCAGGAAAACTTCCACTAGCCTTCTGGCT
>NC_090728.1:57952099-57954599 GCF_036898095.1 Palaemon carinicauda | reverse complement strand
AGTCAATTTTTTTTAGAGAGGCAGATTTGCAGCGGTGCCCTTTTAGCTCGGAAAAGTTTCCTGATCGCTGATTGGAGAGGCAGATTTGCACTGAGTCGCAGCGGTGCCCCTTTAGCTCGGAAAAGTTTCCTGATCACTGATTGGTTGGACAAGATAATTCTAACCAATCAGCGATCAGGAAACTTTCCTGAGCTAAAAGGACACCGCTGCGAGTCGGTGCAAATCTGCCTCCCTTAAAAAAAAATTGACTATAGGGAATATTACATATGAACTTTGGTGAATGTGTACCTATAGGCCCATATCCACATTTGTGTTTCTTTTTTGTTTTACAAGATCTTACATTAACGTTCAAGAAATAATTCAAAATCTTAGATATTTTTGTGTGTGAAATATACAGTAGTTTAACAAACAGAGCAGTAAATTATCTCTCTCTTTAAAAATCAAGATGTTTGTGAGTGAAAGTTTAACGAACAGGATGGTGAATGTCTCTCTCTCTCCTCTCTCTCTCTCTCTCTCTCTCTCTCTCTCAAAATTATGAGGTATGTGTGTGAAGTACAGTTTAATGAACAGTGGAAAACGCTCTCTCTCTCTCTCTCTCTCTCTCTCTCTCTCTCTCACTCTCAAAATCATAACGTATGTGTGTGAAGTACAGTTTAATGAACAGTGGAAAACGTTCTCTCTCTCTCTCTCTCTCTCTCTCTCTCTCTCTCTCTCTCTCTTTCAAAATTATAACGCATGTGTGTGAAGTACAGTTAACGAACATGATGGTGAATGCTCTCTCTCTCTCTCTCTCTCTCTCCTCTCTCTCTCTCTCTCGCAAAACTATGTACAGTTTAATGAACAAAGTGGTAACTATTCCCTCTCTCTCTCCCTCTCCCTCTCTCTCTCTCTCTCTCTCTCTCTCTCTCTCTCTCTGGAGTTCAGGAGTCTTTGTCACTACTGTCTCCGTCACATGTCATTTCTCAATCGCCAAAGACATGCCTCATTACACCGTTCACGACTGATGTCCCAGCCAAGAAGAGAGAGCCTCACACACAGACACACCAAGCACACATTATTCAACTTGCATTATAATATCCAGACCCTATTTATTATTCCTCTTTTTGATATTATATCCAGATCATGTTTATCTTTCCTCTTTATAATATCAAGACCCTATTTATAGTTTTTCTTTGTATTATCCAGACCCTATTTATTTTTCCTCTTTATAATATCTAGACCCTATTTATTTTTCCTCTTCATAATATCTAGACCCTATTTATAATTTTTCTTTGTATTATCCAGACCCTATTTATCTTCCCTCTATAATATCCAGACCTCATTTATCTTTCTTTGTATTATCCAGACCCTATTTATTTTTCCTCTTTTTAATATCATATCCACATAATGTTTATCTTTCCTCTTTATAATATCAAGTCCCTATTTATTATTTTTCTTAATATTCTCCAGACCCTATTTATTTTTCCTGTATAATATCCAGACCTTATTTATCTGTGTTTGTATTATCCAGACCCTATTTATTTTTCCTCTATAATATCCAGGCCTTATTTATCTTTCTTTGTATTATCCATACCCTATTTATCTTTCTTTGCGTTATCCAGACCCTATTTATTTTTCCTCTATAATATCCAGACCTTATTTATCTTTCTTTGTGTCATCCAGACCCTATTTATTTTTCCTCTATATCCAAACCTTATTTATCTCCGTTCCTGCTTCCTTTCTTTCTTCTTGCCGTCCAACATTAATTTGAACATCATAGTGGAAATTGGGTGTTGAATGACCCCAGGCCCCCAGCACCGGGTTATATATCCCAAGTTCGTACATCTAACCAGATCCCAAGGAATATACGAAACACTCTCTCTCTCTCTCTCTCTCTCTCTCTCTCTCTCTCTCTCTCTCTCATTTCTTGATCTCACCATCCTTGGGTATATGTAGTATATGTATGTATCAACTTAAGAATTTAATGGCTTATTTTTCTTCAAATGCTCAAATTACCTTCATCCTCATGTGTATTATCTTCTTTTCTCTTTATTTTATAATGCTATTTCCAATAGGCAAACGTATTTAATTTTATTTTCTATATCGTTTACAGAAATTTACTTTTAAATTTTTTTCTTGATATTTTTTTTTCTTTTTTGTTTGTAAGGCTTTATTTCTTATTTCATGGTTGTGGTATCCTATTGGAAATGTCTGCATGTCAATTTGTTGGACTGGGGTTCGAGACCCGTTTAAGCTCGATAGTTTCTAGTAATGTTTACAACCCCACCATCCTTGTAAGCTCAGGATGGGAAGTTTAGGGTAGCCTATAACTCTACCTGCTGAGTCATCATCAACCATTACCTGGCCCTCTTTGGTCCTGCCTTGATGGAGAGGGGACTTGGGCGCTGATCATATGTATATTTGGTCAGTCTCTAGGACATTAGCCTGTCCTTTCCCTCTGCCATTCGTGAGTGATCTATAAACCTTTATGTTAGTGTATGTGTTTTGTGTCAACAATAAC
>NC_090728.1:57937099-57947099 GCF_036898095.1 Palaemon carinicauda | reverse complement strand
CTTTCCCTTCAACCTTTTTTTTCAGTAAGTTGGTTCTAAACCAAAGCTTTTAAAGTGGAAATTCCTCTTTATAACTCACATAAGATACGTAAACTAAAACACTGTATCATATCAATTTCCCATATAGTAAGGTGCATTTGTCTTTTGTGTTTTTTATATAAAGAGCCACCGAGATTTATCAAGGTAGTCAAAGATTTTTTTTTTTTTTTCAGAACTACAACACAGAGCCAGATCTCATTGTGGGTACTATTTTCTGTATCGAGAACGATACCTTTTAACTTTTACTGCCATTAAATTCTAAACTCTCCTAGTAAATGGGTCAAGAATGCACTTATATATACGCTTACCACTAACAATGCAATAACAGTCATTACATGAAGTAAATAATATGATTATTATTATATTATTATTATTATTTGCTAAGCTACACCCCTAGTTGGAAAGGAGGTTGCTATAAGCCTAGGGGCTCCAACAGGGAAAATAGCCCAGTCAGGATGGAAACAAGGAAACAAATAGAATAGTGTTCCTGAGTGTACCCTCAAAGAAGAGAGCTCTAACCCAAGACAGTGGATGACCATAGTACAGAGGCTATGGCACTACCCAAGACTAGAGAACGATGGTTTGATTTTTGAGTCATCTGCCGCTTAATGTTTTAATTGTTTACTATAATATTGCAATTCTTTGAGATCGCTTTTTATATTAAAAAAACCCTCTTTATGTTATATCAATATAAGTAGTTTCACCATTCGAGAAATTTCAAAACATAGTCGTATATTTCTTCTCTGTTTAATCGTTGAAATAACATTGTCGTTTCCAGGAACTGTTATAATTAAAACGTGTTTCATCTAACATAATGAATCATCAAAGAATAATAATCCACACCACGATATTAGTTCGTGTGAGCTTTCTTACTTACGTAATGGAAATGGCTAGAAGAAAATGCGTTACAAAGCCTTCTTTTTTATGTAAAAACTCTGATTGTATTTTTTTTTCGAATTTTGAAACTCCCTTCAAGTATTTTTTTGTTTTGTTTTTTTTCTGGGTTGAACTTTATAACAAGGTTTTTATCTTCTTTTTTTCCTGTATCAGATGAGTGTTATTTGATTAATTTTCTGTAAAATTTCTGATTATATTTTTTTTAGAATCTTGAAAATCTCTTCGAGTTTCTTATGTGTGGTTTGAAGTATATAACAATGTTTTTATCTTCATTTTTCGTGCATTAGATAAGTTTCACTTAATTCCTTTTCTGTAAAATTTCTGATTTGATTTTTTTTAGAATCTTGAAAACCTCTTCGACTTTATATTTGGGGGCTGAACAATATAACAGTGTTTTTTTTTCATCATTTTCCTTGCATTAGATAAGTCTTATTCAATTAATTTTCTGTAAAATTTCTAATTTTTCCTTTTTCGAATCTTGGAAATCGCTTTAACTTTATATTTGGAGCTGAACAATATAATAATGTTTTTTCGTGCATTAGAAAAGTCCTATTCTGATTTCATTTTTTTACGAACTTTAAAATCACCTCGACTTGGTTTTTTTCATTTTTTTTTTGTGGGCTGAACAATATACCGATGTTTTTAATCTTCCTTTTCTGTGCATTACATAAGTCCTATTTAAGCTTCTTAGTTCTACTGGATTCTTTTACGTAATGGAAACAAGTAAGTGTTCCATTAAATTAGCCTTGCCGTGTTAAAAACTGAAAAGTGACACGTTAAAAAGTATATTCTATTTTTCTGAGCCAAGTGTAGGGAATTATCATAATTTCCATGCAAGATTTGGTTGCCTTTCGAAGTGATAAAAGAAAAAAAAATAATAATAGCAATAGCAATAATAATAATAATAATAATAATAATAATAATAATAATAATAATAATAATAATAATAATAATAATAATAATAATAATAATAATAATAATAATTAATATTTAATAATTAATAATTAATCGTTAATAATTAATAATTAAATATTAATAATAATAATCATAATCATAATCATAATCAAGGAAATAGATAAACTAAAAGAAAGGTAATTAACAATCAAAATGAAATATTTCAAGAACAGTAACAGCATTAGAATAAACCTCTCATAAAAAACTATAAAAACTTGAAAAAAAAAAAAAAAAAAAAAACAGGAGGAAGAGAAATAAGATACAAAAGTGTACCTGAGTGTACCCGGAAGCAAGTAGCCAGTTTCCAAAATCATAAGTACGGTATAGATGTAATAAGAGTGGAAGGAAATACTTAAGACATGTGATTATTATTATTATTATTATTATTATTATTATTATTATTATTATTATTATTATTATTATTATTATTATAGATGTCTACTAACGACTCATTAGAGCCGACGGGAAGACTAATTCCGGTCTACAGTGTTTGAAAAAACCGTAATTTTTATCGGAAATAATCCGTAAGAATATGCTGCTCTCAACCGTATTTCAGTAAAATACAGGCGGCCGTAATTTTACCTTACTTTGTTATTATCTTTTACGGGTTTGTGACCGTAATATGACTTTTTCGTCAATACACCTTTTTTTAAAACGGTAAATATCCTTCAATAGATGTTGCTAGACTTTTACCGTTGTTTTAATGCAAATTTTTAAGTGTATCTTTTGTCTTTTAAGGCTTACAAAATGATAAGTAATTTCTAATTGAAATTCCAGTTAACATTTGTTGATATTAGTGCTATCTTTTGCATCAGATACACTAGTACTTTTCTCTATTATATCATCATCAGCATTATCATATCCATCTATCATTCTCTTTATGTGTTCAACGTCAGATATCTCTGCATTATTGTCTCTCTCTGAGACCACAATGTAAAAACATTTGCATTAGAAAAAACAGCAAATACCTGACAATATTTATTCCAGGATTTTTACCGTTTTAAAAACTGATATACTGACATAATGGAGTGATATTACCGTCACCATCCCGTAAAATATAAGAACAAAGTATGGTAAAATTACGGTCGCCTATATTTTACTGAAATACGATTGAGAACAGTATATGTTTACGGAGACTTTTCGATTAAAATTACGGTTTTTTTTTAACAGTGCAGTCATGAATGCAGTAAATTCTCCAATGGTGTTGCATACAAGAATGCACAATCTTAGACCATCATTGCATGAAATGTAATGACGAGTGTCTGAATCATGATTTTCATTAGTGTAAGACTTCAGCTTGCTATCAACGAAAGCGAATGCCACAGAAGTCTTCAGCTTGTTATCAACGAAAGTAAATGCCACTGAAGTCTTCAGCTTGTTATCAACGAAAGCGAATGCCACAGAAGTCTTCAGCTTGCTATCAACGAAAGCGAATGCCACAGAAGTCTTCAGCTTGCTATCAACGAAAGCGAATGCCACAGAAGTCTTCAGCTTGCTATCAACGAAAGCGAATGCCACAGAAGTCTTCAGCTTACTATCAACGAAAGCGAATGCCACAGAAGTCTTCAGCTTGTTATCAACGAAAGCGAATGCCACAGAAGTCTTCAGCTTGTTAACAACGAAAGCGAATGCCACAGAAGTCTTCAGCTTGTTAACAACGGAAGCGAATGCCACAGAAGTCTTCAGCTTGTTATCAACGAAAGTAAATGCCACTGAAGTCTTCAGCTTGTTATCAATGAAAGTAAATGCCACTGAAGTCTTCAGCTTGTTATCAACGAAAGCGAATGCCACAGAAGTCTTCAGCTTGTTATCAACGAAAGTAAATGCCACTGAAGTCTTCAGCTTGTTATCAATGAAAGTAAATGCCACTGAAGTCTTCAGCTTGTTATCAACGAAAGCGAATGCCACAGAAGTCTTCAGCTTGTTATCAACGAAAGCGAATGCCACAGAAGTCTTCAGCTTGCTATCAACGAAAGCGAATGCCACAGAAGTCTTCAGCTTGTTAACAACGAAAGTGAATGCCACTGAAGTCTTCAGCTTGTTATCAACGAAAGCGAATGCTACAGAAGTCTTCAGCTTGCTATCAACGAAAGCGAATGCCACAGAAGTCTTCAACTTGTTATCAACGAAAGCGAATGGCACAGAAGTCTTCAGCTTGCTATCAACGAAAGCGAATGCCACAGAAGTCTTCAGCTTGTTATCAACGAAAGCGAATGCCACTGAAGTCTTCAGCTTGTTAACAACGAAAGCGAATGCCACTGAAGTCTTCAGCTTGCTATCAACGAAAGCAAATGCCACAGAAGTCTTCAGCTTGTTAACAACGAAAGCGAATGCCACTGAAGTCTTCAGCTTGTTATCAACGAAAGCGAATGCCACAGAAGTCTTCAGCTTGCTATCAGCGAAAGCGAATGCCACAGAAGTCTTCAGCTTGTTATCAACGAAAGCGAATGCCACAGAAGTCTTCAGCTTGCTATCAACGAAAGCGAATGCCACAGAAGTCTTCAGCTTGTTATCAACGAAAGCGAATGGCACAGAAGTCTTCAGCTTGCTATCAACGAAAGCGAATGCCACAGAAGTCTTCAGCTAGTTATCAACGAAAGCGAATGGCACAGAAGTCTTCAGCTAGTTATCAACGAAAGCGAATGGCACAGAAGTCTTCAGCTTGTTATCAACGAAAGCGAATGCCACAGAAGTCTTCAGCTTGCTATCAGCGAAAGCGAATGCCACAGAAGTCTTCAGCTTGTTATCAACGAAAGCGAATGCCACAGAAGTCTTCAGCTTGCTATCAACGAAAGCGAATGCCACAGAAGTCTTCAGCTTGTTATCAACGAAAGCGAATGGCACAGAAGTCTTCAGCTTGCTATCAACGAAAGCGAATGCCACAGAAGTCTTCAGCTAGTTATCAACGAAAGCGAATGGCACAGAAGTCTTCAGCTTGTTATCAACGAAAGCGAATGCCACAGAAGTCTTCAGCTTGTTAACAACGAAAGCGAATGCCACAGAAGTCTTTAGCTTGTTAACAACGAAAGCGAATGCCACTGAAGTCTTCAGCTTGTTAACAACGAAAGCGAATGCCACTGAAGTCTTCAGCTTGCTATCAACGAAAGCGAATGCCACTGAAGTCTTCAGCTTGTTAACAACGAAAGCGAATGCCACTGAAGTCTTCAGCTTGTTAACAACGAAAGCGAATGCCACTGAAGTCTTCAGCTTGCTATCAACGAAAGCGAATGCCACTGAAGTCTTCAGCTTGTTATCAACGAAAGCGAATGGCACAGAAGGATTCAGCTCGTTATCAACGAAAGCGAATGGCACAGAAGTCTTCAGCTTGTTAACAACGAAAGCGAATGCCACAGAAGTCTTCAGCTTGTTATCAACGAAAGCGAATGCCACAGAAGTCTTCAGCTTGTTAACAACGAAAGCGAATGCCACAGAAGTCTTCAGCTTGTTATCAACGAAAGCAAATGCCACAGAAGTCTTCAGCTTGTTATCAACGAAAGCGAATGCCACAGAAGTCTTCAGCTTGCTATCAACGAAAGCGAATGCCACAGAAGTCTTCAGCTTGTTAACAACGAAAGTGAATGCCACTGAAGTCTTCAGCTTGTTATCAATGAAAGCTAATGCCACTGAAGTCTTCAGCTTGTTATCAACGGAAACAGATGCCACTGAAGTCTTCAGCTTGTTATCAACGAAAGCACATGCCACTGAAGTCTTCAGCTTGTTATCAACGAAAGCACATGCCACTGAAGTCTTCAGCTTGTTATCAACGAAAGCACATGCCACTGAAGTCAAGCGTCGCTAGGAAAGAAAAAGGATGAAGAGAACTGTTTGCAGATTTGGTTTTTCCTTTTTAGGGTGACAAAACCATATCCAAGACGACGCATATCCTTTGTTTCGGGAGATTGAATCAAGTCTGAGATTTCTCCCCTTTGATATGTCAGCGATGCAGGACTTTCTTTTGTTTCTCGGATGACCATTTGGATCTTCTTCTTCACCCAGTTTTCAATATTGCGTCTCGACGAGGGTCTTCCAGTTCCCCTCCCCTTCCGACTCCTTGTTTTTGTGAAGCTGTCCGTAGCGATCAAGTCATGTTTCTGTTCCGTGATGTTCTAAAGAGAAACATGATTTAATCAGACCAGGAATTTTGTCCGTTGGGGGAAACACAGAAAAGGGGAATTAACTTTTCAAACTATTGGATAAAAACATAAGAATAATTCTTTACAAAAGCCTGATAAGACTTCTATTTGAATATCCAATAGCACCAGCATGCATCCATGGCTCATTCAAAGATGAAATCCCCACAAAAATTCCAAAATGGAAACCTAAGAAAACAACAACAACAACAACAACAACAACAACATCAAAACACCCCTTGGGATAGATGCACTAGTCATTTTTCATCTGCATATTTGGAAGAATTTAAAGAAATTTTAATCATTATTGGGTTATTATTTAGTTTTTGTAATAAGATAAACTGAAGCAAGTGTCAGTTTATATATATATAATATATATATATATAATTTATATATATATATATGTGTGTGTATATATATATATATATATATATATATATATATATGTGTGTGTATATATATGAGTGTATATATATATATATATAAAATTCTTCCTGTGGAATTGCAAGACGTATGACTACTAGGTCTTTCCTCGTACCTCGGGTAAGGGTAAAGAGAGTAGTCGGACCCTGGTCTGAGGATTACCCAGAGAGGTACACCCTGAAACCACAATCTCCCACAAATGGCCGAACCAGCGGGTTGTAGTTCGGAAAGGGGGAGGGGGTGGGAGTCGTTGAATCAGTGTGTGTGTGAGCATACCTATCTAATGATTAGGCGTCATTTTTGACGGGTCGCGTACACTAGTTAGCGAAGAAGAAATAGAAGGTCTTCGGAGCCATGATTACTTTCCAAAAAGACTCTTCAGCCTCGGAATCATGAGGGAAGCTGCAAAAGCATAGAATTAAAGAAAAGCATTCTCTGCGTTCTGCATAACACCGGGCCGATGGTCGTGTCAAATGGAAGTTTCACGAGTTTGGCTCAGTGCTAGAATTCTTTGGGCTTCTGACTGAAGAAAAACGGAATGGATAACTTGTATTGTTGTGCATGTTCTCGTTTTTTATTTTATTTGAGAAAAAAAGAACAGTAATCGATATCACTGGCAAATCAGGGACACTTCAAGTTCAGTTTGAATATGGCCGATAAATTCATATTTCCATGTATTTTTATTTATAGTATCTAATATAAAAGTATGTCTGAGGGCTACACTATAATTTTAAAAATGTAAGCTGCATAGGGAAATTGCTGGGCTCCACAAGGCACTAGAAGAATTGGAAGACCCAGGCCTACATGGCTAAGGACTATAAAGCGCGAAGTAGGAGATGATGAATGGAGAAGTATTGATTTAAAAGCTCAAGATAGAGACGACTGGCGAAATCTAACCGAGGCTCTTTGCGTCAATAGGCGGAGGAGGAGATGGTGATAGGGAAAACTGCAGTTCTGTTTTCACTAAAATATTCTCGCGTTGATACAACATTTTGCAGTTCTTTTCTTCTTCATCTTTTATTGACGATTTTCTTTGAATATAATATGAGGACTCTGGATTAGCAGTTGCATCTGAGCAGTTAAATCCACCTGGAACAAGTAATATCGATTCCGCAAAAAATATTTGAAAACAAAATTACCTTCAGTTATTTGATTAGAACCAGACAGAGCATTAGACCAGCATCAGTTTGGATAAACAAAGAGACTTTAATTGTCACAATTGCAAGAATAAGACGCAATGAAAAGACAATACCGAGGCAGCTATGACTTAGAAATCGTTGTTTCTTAATGCTTTTGGGCATATTAGAACTTATGTCAAGGATGCCATTTCAAGCCCGTGTTATTAAACAGCTGCAGATGAGTATTTCATGTTGCTGTAGCATCGCTTTTAGATATAATTTTCTATTCGTGTGTTTTGTGAATGACCACTCAAGCTGTCAAACACCGTGAATGTATAGTGTATGAGAGAGAGAGAGAGAGAGAGAGAGAGAGAGAGAGAGAGAGAGAGAGAGAGAGAGAGAGAGAGAGAGAGAGAGAGAGAGTTTGGGTCCGAAAACCACTTTTATTCTTCCACATCCAGCGGAAGAGAGAGAGAGAGAGAGAGAGAGAGAGAGAGAGAGAGAGAGAGAGAGAGAGAGAGAGAGAGAGAGAGAGAGAGAGTCTTATAATACTTTTATTCTTCCACAGCATCCAGCAGAGAGAGAGAGAGAGAGAGAGAGAGAGAGAGAGAGAGAGAGAGAGAGAGAGAGAGAGAGAGAGAGAGTCTTATAATACTTCTATTCTTCCACAGCATCCAACAGAGAGAGAGAGAGAGAGAGAGAGAGAGAGAGAGAGAGAGAGAGAGAGAGAGATATTTGCAAATTTTGGCCAGGAATGCATTGCACACAGGCATTTATTAATATCGCTTCGCAGTGTTGAATCGATGCCCACCATCTCTTACAAAACCCTCCATAAAGATTAGGAAATTTCCCCAGCTGTTTTGTTTATTGTTTTCTTTCCTTAATATTTGCCATCTCAGAGAAATACTTAAGTACTAAATTCCTTTGAATCCAAAATATTCGGTACTTTTTATGATAAACTCTCAACTTAAAGGGAGGATCCTTCCAGTCTCCGTAAAATCAAGGAACTTTTTATGATAAACTGAATTTTATCACAAACCAGCATAGCATATACATTTTATCATTCAACATTAACCTTCTTTCATCCCTTCGGTTAAAGAATCATTTATTATTTTTTTTATCTTCATCTGCTTTCCGAATAATCTGGGATTTAAGAGTTTTTATAAATCCTTCATCAACGCAGTGAATCCGGAATCAGACGAGAGAGGATTTTCTGTGGAAATGTAAAATAATGTTTCACATAATATTATTTGTTGAATGTTTTTAGTCTACATTAGATTACACGAGCCGTCAAAAATGATGTATGAATATTTACACACACACACACACACACACACACACGCACACACACACTTTCCTAACTACAACCCGCTGGTTCGGCAATTTGTTGGAGAGTGTGATTTCTAAGTGTGCATCTCTAGGTACCCCCTTTCACCAGCGTATGACTACTCAGCGTTACAAGATATATATATATATATATATATATATATATATATATATATATATATTATGTATTATATATATATTATGTATTATATATATATTATGTATCATATATATATATATATATATATATATATATATATTATGTATCATATATATATATATATATATATATATATATATTATGTATCATATATATATATATATATATATATATATATATAGAGAGAGAGAGAGAGAGAGAGAGAGAGAGAGAGAGAGAGACTTGCTCCTTATTATATAGGGGAGATTATATTACCCCAAAGGAAGAAAGAACATCTACTCAGTTATCATGCGAAGGGATAAGATAACTAAATATGTGGCCTCAAAAATAGCAGATTGGTTTGTGCCACTTTTCTTTTCTCCTGCTCTTTCTTGCATTTAATCACGGAATCAAAGCTCAGAAAGGACTATACCGTATAATTAAAACGCATCTCGGCTATGATTAAGTCCGTCTTTTTTCGCCTGAATATAGCTGCTATTTTTTTTCCCAAAATGGCAATATTTTATGCAAAATCTTTATAACTTTTGAGACATGACATTATATAGATTGCTGCTATTTTTTTTTTTTATCAAACATGGCTATATTTTATGCAAAATCTTTATAACTTTTGAGACATGACATAATAGAGATTGCTGCTATTTTTTTTCCAAACATGGCTATATTTTATGCAGAATCTTTATAACTTTTGAGACATGACATCATTTAGATTGCTGCAATTTTTTTCCAAACATGGCTATATTTTATGCAAAATCTTTATAACTTTTGAGACTTGACATTATGAAGATTGCTGCTATTTTTTTTTTTCCAAACATTGCTATATTTTATGCAGTCTTTATAACTTTTGAGACATGACATTATGAAGATTGATGCTATTTTTTTCCCAAACATGGCTATATTTTATGTAAAATCTTTATAACTTTTGAGACATGACATTATATAGAGAAGCTGTAAAT
>NC_090728.1:57927099-57929599 GCF_036898095.1 Palaemon carinicauda | reverse complement strand
ATGGGGTTGTTGGTGGAGCCTATAGGTCTTATCTGCTGAGTCATCAGCAGCCATTGGCTGGCCCTCCTTGCTCCTAGCTTGGGTGGGAAGAGGGCTTGGGCGCTGATGATATGTAACATGGACAGTCTTTAGGGCATTGTCCTGCTTGATAGGGCAGTGTCACTGACCCTTGCCTCTGCCATTCATGAGCAACCTTTAAACCCTTAATTGATCGCTCGTAGGTAATAGGCAGTGAGTTGGTAGGTTATAAGTTGACCCACCTTAGGGCAGTAAGTATTCGTGCATTCTCTTTCGCGCCTTTCTCTGTTACATAAACCCCGTGAAAATCGATAGCTGACTGTATATATACTGTATATGTTATTTTTTGTGGTGTGTATTTTGGTCGGAAAGTAAAATATGGCGTTACCATAATAATTTATTTATTCATTGGAATTAATTGTATAAATATATTTCACCCAAATTTAAAACCATTTTCTGACTGAAAAAAAAACGAACCATTATGAATCTCTTATATTTATATTTAGAGTAAGTTACATTATTGGTTTTCAAATAGTTGAAGCAATAATATTTAGTTACCAATGGTTACGAGTTATATAAGGAGTAAATAAATTTCAGTCAATTTTCCAAGCTACAATATTCTAAAAGCTTAGTTATATATAATTTCTTATATTTAACTTATAATTCACGCAAAAGGAGGTTATTGTTATTCATATAATGCAAGTAAGAAGATATTGGTTTAGATTAGAAATAGAGGAAATAGGTAATAAAGGAAATTGTTACATTAAAATGTCCCCCACATCAAAGGCATATAATTTTGCGGGGTGGTAATAAAAATAAGATGTCAAAATTTTATATTTCTTTAATTTAGTTCCGAAAGAAATTCAAAACTGCGGATGAAAATTGTGAAGGAACTACTCCATTAAGTAGTAGCCTCTGTACCATGGCCTTCTAATGTCTTGGGTTAGAGTTTTCTTGCTTGAGGATATACTCGGGCACACTGTTCTCTCTTATTTCCCAGCCCTTTGTTTTGTTAAAGCTTTTTTAGTTTATATAGGAGATATTTATTTTAATGTGTTTACTGTTCTTAAATATTTTATCTTTCCTTGTTCTTAAAAATATTTTAATCTTTCCATGTTTCCCTTTCCTCACTAGGCTATATTCCCTGTTGGGGCCCCTGGGCATATAGCGTCCTGCTTTTCCAACTAGGGTTGTAGCTTAGCAATTAATAATAATAATGATAATAATAATAATAATAATAATAATTAATAATAATAATAATAATAATAATAATAATAATAACAATTATGATAATGATATGTTTACCTGCCGAATATTTTCTGTTTGATGACACTGAAACAAATCTAATAAATCAGTGAACAATTTACCATAAGCAAACTAATGAGAGTCTTTTTGAACAGATTAAAGCTCCAAGATACATTGCAGGTAATATATATATATATATATATATATATACTATATATATATATATAGATATATATGTATATTTATATATATATATATATATATATATATATATATATATATATATATATATATATATTTACATATATAATATAATTTTATATATATATTCAGGATTTGACTTAATGAATGAATACAAAGAGGAATTTGAAACGCAGGAAAATATAAAATGCATATTTAAGGAAACGGTAGGAATGAAACTTTCTAGGCGAAATAGAAAAGAGTTTTGTTTTTCCCATAGGATAAAATTGATATTGTTTTAGCATTTCTAGTTACGTAGATTAATTTTGAATAAGAGTGAATGGATTATTTTCATGGCAATTGAGGACGATCAGTCTTTAGAAATCATACATCTGGCAACATTAGACTGGGGTCATGATTGAGTCATCAACTATATTTCCATTTTACTACCCTTTGCATTTATAGGTTTCTCAGAATGAAACTAGTTATTCATGCTGTAAGATAATCTACTAAAATGTTTGATCTGAAATGCTGAGTTCACTGCTTTAGAAGTTAAAGAACAAAAACTCTGCTGGACGAGACTGAAAAAAAAATCAGTTGAACAAGTGAAGTTTCAAAGGATAACTGGACCGTTAGGGAGGCTGGGAGAGTAAGAGATATCGTTGAAAGAACAAAGCAAATGAAAAAAAAAATATATATTGACCTTTTGCTGAGGGTAGACTGGCGCAGGAAAAGGGTCCTGTTAGGGAAAGGTTCAATTCAAAATGAGGCCTTCGCTTTTCTCCAATGTAATTTTATCTTTGATTTAGTCATGCGATTGGAAAGGAAATTATTATTATTATTATTATTATTTGCTAAGCTACAACCCTAGTTGGAAAAGCAAGATGCTATAAGCCCAGGGGTCCCAATAGGGAAAATAGCTTAGTGAGGAAAGGAAACAAGGAAAAATAAAATATTTAAAAATAGTAACATTAGAAATAAATATTCCCTATGTAAACTATAAAAACTTTAACAAAACAAGAGGAAGAGATATTAGATAGAATAGAGTGCCCGAGTT
>NC_090728.1:57912254-57926599 GCF_036898095.1 Palaemon carinicauda | reverse complement strand
ATAAAATTTTGTAGTGTATTGAAGCACACCATGTATGAAGCATGTTGCCACTGTCTCACCACGATGAGGTCATGACCTTCGAGACAGGGGGGACGTCCACTCAAGATCAGTACCATGCACCCACCTCCATGTGTTGCGAGCACATTTTGGGAGCACATGTCACCAACACTTGAGCGTCTCTGGAACCCCAAACCAGAGCGGATCAAAGTAGTAACAATCAAGAGGCTTGTGATCACCCCAACATTGAGACTACCCCGACATCCTGAAACCTTATTTTGAGGGGGGTTCTAAGTCCCTCGCCATAAGGTAACGGGACCGTTTACTAGCCGGTTTCCGACTTTTGCCAGAAACCGGATATTCCAAAACACGCCTTTAACACTGTAACCAACCCGTGACAGAGTCACAGAAGTAAGCCAGGAATCAGCGTGAATCGCGCATGAGCGCTATGATGTGCCTTTACACCTCACTGAGCCCAGACAGGCTCAGCCAGGAATCAGCACATTACGTCACAGAGGTCAGCTAGGAATCGGCATACTTTTGCAAGTCTTTCCTTTAAGCCTAACTGACCCGGACACAAGAGATTTAAAAAGCTGGAAATAAAGTAAGAGGCGACTTAGACTCGTAGAGTACTTTCCATTGTTAGTAATTTTTTGTTAATTAGGTCACAGAGGTCAGCTAGGAATCGGCGTAGTTTTCCGCCTATCTTTATCCCTAACTGACCCGGACCTTGGAGATAAAAAGCTGGAAATAAAGTAAGAGGCGACTTAGACTCGTAGAGTACTTTCCATTGTTAGTAATTTTTTGTTAATTAGGTCACAGAGGCCAGCTAGGAATCGGCGTAGTTTTCCGCCTATCTTTATCCCTAACTGACCCGGACCTTGGAGATAAAAAGTGCGAAGTAAAGTAATAAGTGATATAGACTCTTAGAGAATGTTAGTAAAGGATTTGGCTAAAGTCTCCTGCAATTGACCATTAGCATACCTTCATAAATTAGCAATGATACCTAACTCAGTATATCTAATTCGTTCCTTTGGCTCTTGCTTCCTTTCTATATAGAGGACTACTTTTGGACTATCACTATCAATACTTTCTTTACATATATCGCCGTCTACTTTGGGTTCTTATGCCTATTTTCTTCCTCAGAGGACTAGGCTACTCTGTCAATATATCTAACTTTTCTTCCATGAAGGGCTACTCTGGCCAGTACAGTCACTGGTTTTCTTTTCATTAATTAAAGACTGCAATCATGATACCTTGTAAAGGTGAAAAAACTTTGGCAATATTGAGGAGTGCTGAATAAAGTTCTATTAGGAATCAATGAAAGTTTGCCTGCCTACATCACAAACTGTCTAAGAACATAGAATGTCCATAAACTACTAGTCTTATGTTCTGTTAATCCAGCGATAACATTTGAGAAATTAAAACAAAATAATGTTAAATTTAACAATAAAAAGTGAAAGATTAAAAACTTGCAGCAGGAGAGACATCACGGGCAGCAGAAGGGACGTCATAGGTAGCAGAAGAGACGTCACGGGCAGCAGAAGGGACGTCATAGGTAGCAGAAGAGACGTCATGGGCAACAGCAGAGACAGCACGGGCAGCAGCAAAGACATCGCAAGCAACAGAAGAGACAGCACACGCAGCAGGAGTGACTGGTTTTGTTAAACCTTGAACAGCCGCACTCTGCAGCCTTTTACGGTACCTAGCAACAGCCTTTACAGCCGAGATAGCAGAGGGAGAAGGCAGGCATGGATCTTGGGGTTTACTGGTGGAAGAGTGGTGTTGTTGGCCTACACGCTGGACACCCCATTTCTTGTGAGGTGTTGGTCTACGTGTGTCTCTTGCACGCACTACTTTGTAATTTCATTTCATCAAACTCATCACATCACTGTCCACATCACATTTAGAGGGTTGCTCATAATATTTGTCAGATTCAGAGCTATTCAAAATCTCTTTCAACATTATCTTCATTTTCAATTTCACTTGGCAACAAAGAACAGTTTGTATGTTATTATTTTGATACGTTTTTGTGGTCAATATTATCCAACTCAAGCTATAGAAAAACCGACTGGGATGCCTCCACCTATGCATCTCTACGCGCATGAAACAAATGTGTTTAAGGTAAAAATCACCCACAACAGTGTTTTAGGATTAAATCTACCAGACACAAATTAGTAATTATATAATGTGATTGACTTTCTATCCTTATGTTAATCACAGCAAGCAGTAAATTGATATTAACTTATTATACTGTAGTAGTTTTGTTGACATACCTTGGATTCGAAGAGCTGCTAGTGCCTTTTCGGTAACCAGGTTTCTCTCTGAAATCAGAAAAAAAATAAATTGTTGTGCCATAAAAACCCTTTCCAAAAAGTGCTTAAATGGATACGAAATTTATCACTAAAACTTGAATAACGTATTTCCTAAAATTAAGGTTTCCTTACAGTACAACAAGAAGTATTTCATATTAGAATTAATTATACAAATCAATTAAACAACCTTATAATTATTAGAAATAACAATTCAATAACCCTGGATAAGTATTGTTATTTCACCACCTTGGATAGGTTTCGATGGGTCGATTTTGACCCGCTCCAAAAAAATTCATTAAAAATTCATTTTGAAGCCAATTCAATACCTTCTAAAATAAAACAAAAATTCAAAGACTGTTTAATATTCAAAAAGAATAGATAAAGGCCAAGTCCAAAATAAATATTTATTACAAATAGATTAAAATAAAGTATAAAAAAATGACCACAAAAATATTCAATTAAAATCTAAATATAAAAATAAACAAACTATTCTAAGTACTTATTCTACAATAATTGAGCACCCTTTGGTCAGATCCAGGACGGGGGGGGGGGGGGTGGAGGAACAACAAAGTAACTTTTCCTAAAATGAGAAAAAAAGTAAATGTTTTTTTGGCCAAAAAAAAAATCAATACTCTTTTCAACATTTATTTGCAGTAGGTAAATAACAGTTAATGGCTGAAATTTTTACAGGATATTATCATCATCTTACAGCAAAAGTGTAAAAGAATCTCAAAATGGCTGCCAACCACACCACCTTGTAAGGCCAAATCTGTTACCTGAAAGGGAGAAAGATATGTCAATATCAGCGAGTTATTTACTTATATAATTGTTAGAGGATTTGCATAGAAATATTATGGCAGCTAGTATGAAGTTAATAGGTTATTTAACAATTAAAAAAAAATAATGATCATAAGTTATCATAAAGGTCCAAACTTACAAAAACAGGAAAAATAATAAACTATTTTATAAATATATACGGGGTAGAAGACATTCCCAAACTCTTTAAAACAATCCCTTTTTTATACGCACCTAAAAACTACTACACATTCGATAATTATATAAAAACTTTGATATTTCACGACTCACCTTAACCAGGATTTCAGATTTAGCCTACAGAAATTTTCTATGAACATGACCACTATACAGCAATTTGTACCTTAAGATATACTTCTATGCAATCAAGTTTTTTACCCCCAAAATACCTGACACATTAAGACCTACCGAAAGACCATCAAGTCCAAAGTTGTGTAAAGTCATTTGACTTAAAATTGCAAAATTTATTTCATTTCAAGTTAAACCAACAAAAAAGTACCACTTAATCTACTGTATCACCATTCCTGTATTATCCCCCTTTGCATTTTTTTTAGAGCTATTGATACTAATGTAATATGTTGAAACTATTTCAACCCTAGGAAATATTATCATTAAGTTCTAAAGGTGCTTTTCCCTTTCAGTACAAGCAGGAGACTTTAAACCAATGGTGTTATGGTCATAGTTAGCCATGCTTATAAAATTTTGTAGTGTATTGAAGCACACCATGTATGAAGCATGTTGCCACTGTCTCACCACGATGAGGTCATGACCTTCGAGACAGGGGGGACGTCCACTGTACAAGATCAGTACCATGCACCCACCTCCATGTGTTGCGAGCACATTTTGGGAGCACATGTCACCAACACTTGAGCGTCTCTGGAACCCCAAACCAGAGCGGATCAAAGTAGTAACAATCAAGAGGCTTGTGATCACCCCAACATTGAGACTACCCCGACATCCTGAAACCTTATTTTGAGGGGGGTTCTAAGTCCCTCGCCATAAGGTAACGGGACCGTTTACTAGCCGGTTTCCGACTTTTGCCAGAAACCGGATATTCCAAAACACGCCTTTAACACTGTAACCAACCCGTGACAGAGTCACAGAAGTAAGCCAGGAATCAGCGTGAATCGCGCATGAGCGCTATGATGTGCCTTTACACCTCACTGAGCCCAGACAGGCTCAGCCAGGAATCAGCACATTACGTCACAGAGGTCAGCTAGGAATCGGCATACTTTTGCAAGTCTTTCCTTTAAGCCTAACTGACCCGGACACAAGAGATTTAAAAAGCTGGAAATAAAGTAAGAGGCGACTTAGACTCGTAGAGTACTTTCCATTGTTAGTAATTTTTTGTTAATTAGGTCACAGAGGCCAGCTAGGAATCGGCGTAGTTTTCCGCCTATCTTTATCCCTAACTGACCCGGACCTTGGAGATAAAAAGCTGGAAATAAAGTAAGAGGCGACTTAGACTCGTAGAGTACTTTCCATTGTTAGTAATTTTTTGTTAATTAGGTCACAGAGGCCAGCTAGGAATCGGCGTAGTTTTCCGCCTATCTTTATCCCTAACTGACCCGGACCTTGGAGATAAAAAGTGCGAAGTAAAGTAATAAGTGATATAGACTCTTAGAGAATGTTAGTAAAGGATTTGGCTAAAGTCTCCTGCAATTGACCATTAGCATACCTTCATAAATTAGCAATGATACCTAACTCAGTATATCTAATTCGTTCCTTTGGCTCTTGCTTCCTTTCTATATAGAGGACTACTTTTGGACTATCACTATCAATACTTTCTTTACATATATCGCCGTCTACTTTGGGTTCTTATGCCTATTTTCTTCCTCAGAGGACTAGGCTACTCTGTCAATATATCTAACTTTTCTTCCATGAAGGGCTACTCTGGCCAGTACAGTCACTGGTTTTCTTTTCATTAATTAAAGACTGAAATCAAGATACCTTGTAAAGTTGAAAAAACTTTGGCAATATTAAGGAGTGCTGAATAAAGTTCTATTAGGAATCAATGAAAGTTTGCCTGCCTACATCACAAACTGTCTAAGAACATAGAATGTCCATAAACTACTAGTCTTATGTTCTGATAATCCAGCGATAACATTTGAGAAATTTAAAAAAAATAATGTTAAATTTAACAATAAAAAGTGAAAGATTAAAAACTTGCAGCAGGAGAGACATCACGGGCAGCAGAAGGGACGTCATAGGTAGCAGAAGAGACGTCACGGGCAGTAGAAGGGACGTCATAGGTAGCAGAAGAGACGTCATGGGCAACAGCAGAGACAGCACGGGCAGCAGCAAAGACATCGCAAGCAGCAGAAGAGACAGCACACGCAGCAGGAGTGACTGGTTTTGTTAAACCTTGAACAGCCGCACTCTGCAGCCTTTTACGGTACCTAGCAACAGCCTTTACAGCCGAGATAGCAGAGGGAGAAGGCAGGCATGGATCTTGGGGTTTACTGGTGGAAGAGTGGTGGTGTTGGCCTACACGCTGGACACCCCATTTCTTGTGAGGTGTTGGTCTAGGTGTGTCTCTTGCAAACACTACTTTGTAATTTCATACAATCAAACTCATCACTGTCCACATCACATTTAGAGGGTTGCTCATAATATTTGTCAGATTCAGAGCTATTCAAAATCTCTTTCAACATTATCATCTTCATTTTCAATTTCACTTGGCAACAAAGAACAGTTTGTATGTTATTATTTTGATACGTTTTTGTGGTCAATATTATCCAACTCAAGCTATAGAAAAACCGACTGGGATGCCTCCACCTATGCATCTCTACGCGCATGAAACAAATGTGTTTAAGGTAAAAATCACCCACAACAGTGTTTTAGGATTAAATCTACCAGACACAAATTAGTAATTATATAATGTGATTGACTTTCTATCCTTATGTTAATCACAGCAAGCAGTAAATTGATATTAACTTATTATACTGTAGTAGTTTTGTTGACATACCTTTGATTCGAAGAGCTGCTAGTGCCTTTTCGGTAACCAGGTTTCTCTCTGAAATCAGAACAAAAATAAATTGTTGTGCCATAAAAACCCTTTCCAAAAAGTGCTTAAATGGATACGAAATTTATCACTAAAACTTGAATAACGTATTTCCTAAAATTAAGGTTCCCTTACAGTACAACAAGAAGTATTTCATATTAGAATTAATTATACAAATCAATTAAACAACCTTATAATTATTAGAAATAACAATTCAATAACCCTGGATAAGTATTGTTATTTTACCACCTTGGATAGGTTTCGATGGGTCGATTTTGACCCGCTCCAAAAAAATTAATTAAAAATTCATTTTGAAGCCAATTCAATACCTTCTAAAATAAAACAAAAATTCAAAGACTGTTTAATATTCAAAAAGAATAGATAAAGGCCAAGTCCAAAATAAATATTTATTACAAATAGATTAAAATAAAGTATAAAAAAATGACCACAAAAATATTCAATTAAAATCTAAATATAAAAATAAACAAACTATTCTAAGTACTTATTCTACAATAATTGAGCACCTTATGGTCAGATCCAGGACGGGGGGGGGGGGGTGGAGGAACAACAAAGTAACTTTTCCTAAAATGAGAAAAAAAAGTAAATGTTTTTTTGGCCAAAAAAAAAAATCAATACTCTTTTCAACATTTATTTGCAGTAGGTAAATAACAGTTAATGGCTGAAATTTTTACAGGATATTATTATCATCTTACAGCAAAAGTGTAAAAGAATCTCAAAATGGCTGCCAACCACACCACCTTGTAAGGCCAAATCTGTTACCTGAAAGGGAGAAAGATATGTCAATATCAGCGAGTTATTTACTTATATAATTGTTAGAGGATTTGCATAGAAATATTATGGCAGCTAGTATGAAGTTAATAGGTTATTTAACAATTAAAAAAAAAATAATGATCATATTTAAGTTATCATAAAGGTCCAAACTTACAAAAACAGGAAAAATAATAAACTATTTTATAAATATATACGGGGTAGAAGACATTCCCAAACTCTTTAAAACAATCCCTTTTTTATACGCACCTAAAAACTACTACACATTCGATAATTATATAAAAACTTTGATATTTCACAACTTACCTTAACCAGGATTTCAGAATTAGCCTACAGAAATTTTCTATGAACATGACCACTATACAGCAATTTGTACCTTAAGATATACTTCTATGTAATCAAGTTTTTTACCCCCAAAATACCTGACACATTAAGACCTACCTAAAGACCATCAAGTCCAAAGTTGTGTAAAGTCATTTGACTTAAAATTGCAAAATTTATTTCATTTCAAGTTAAACCAACAAAAAAGTACCACTTAATCTACTGTATCACCATTCCTGTATTATCCCCCTTTGCATTTTTTTTAGAGCTATTGATACTAATGTAATATGTTGAAACTATTTCGACCCTAGGAAATATTATCATTAAGTTCTAAAGGTGCTTTTCCCTTTCAGTACAAGCAGGAGACTTTAAACCAATGGTGTTATGGTCATAGTTAGCCATGCTTATAAAATTTTGTAGTGTATTGAAGCACACCATGTATGAAGCATGTTGCCACTGTCTCACCACGATGAGGTCATGACCTTCGAGACAGGGGGGACGTCCACTCAAGATCAGTACCATGCACCCACCTCCATGTGTTGCGAGCACATTTTGGGAGCACATGTCACCAACACTTGAGCGTCTCTGGAACCCCAAACCAGAGCGGATCAAAGTAGTAACAATCAAGAGGCTTGTGATCACCCCAACATTGAGACTACCCCGACATCCTGAAACCTTATTTTGAGGGGGGTTCTAAGTCCCTCGCCATAAGGTAACGGGACCGTTTACTAGCCGGTTTCCGACTTTTGCCAGAAACCGGATATTCCAAAACACGCCTTTAACACTGTAACCAACCCGTGACAGAGTCACAGAAGTAAGCCAGGAATCAGCGTGAATCGCGCATGAGCGCTATGATGTGCCTTTACACCTCACTGAGCCCAGACAGGCTCAGCCAGGAATCAGCACATTACGTCACAGAGGTCAGCTAGGAATCGGCATACTTTTGCAAGTCTTTCCTTTAAGCCTAACTGACCCGGACACAAGAGATTTAAAAAGCTGGAAATAAAGTAAGAGGCGACTTAGACTCGTAGAGTACTTTCCATTGTTAGTAATTTTTTGTTAATTAGGTCACAGAGGCCAGCTAGGAATCGGCGGAGTTTTCCACCTATCTTTATCCCTAACTGACCCGGACCTTGGAGATAAAAAGCTGGAAATAAAGTAAGAGGCGACTTAGACTCGTAGAGTACTTTCCATTGTTAGTAATTTTTTGTTAATTAGGTCACAGAGGCCAGCTAGGAATCGGCGTAGTTTTCCGCCTATCTTTATCCCTAACTGACCCGGACCTTGGAGATAAAAAGTGCGAAGTAAAGTAATAAGTGATATAGACTCTTAGAGAATGTTAGTAAAGGATTTGGCTAAAGTCTCCTGCAATTGACCATTAGCATACCTTCATAAATTAGCAATGATACCTAACTCAGTATATCTAATTCGTTCCTTTGGCTCTTGCTTCCTTTCTATATAGAGGACTACTTTTGGACTATCACTATCAATACTTTCTTTACATATATCGCCGTCTACTTTGGGTTCTTATGCCTATTTTCTTCCTCAGAGGACTAGGCTACTCTGTCAATATATCTAACTTTTCTTCCATGAAGGGCTACTCTGGCCAGTACAGTCACTGGTTTTCTTTTCATTAATTAAAGACTGAAATCAAGATACCTTGTAAAGTTGAAAAAACTTTGGCAATATTAAGGAGTGCTGAATAAAGTTCTATTAGGAATCAATGAAAGTTTGCCTGCCTACATCACAAACTGTCTAAGAACATAGAATGTCCATAAACTACTAGTCTTATGTTCTGATAATCCAGCGATAACATTTGAGAAATTAAAAAAAAAATAATGTAAAATTAACAATAAAAAGTGAAAGATTAAAAACTTGCAGCAGGAGAGACATCACGGGCAGCAGAAGGGACGTCATAGGTAGCAGAAGAGACGTCACGGGCAGCAGAAGGGACGTCATAGGTAGCAGAAGAGACGTCATGGGCAACAGCAGAGACAGCACGGGCAGCAGCAAAGACATCGCAAGCAGCAGAAGAGACAGCACACGCAGCAGGAGTGACTGGTTTTGTTAAACCTTGAACAGCCGCACTCTGCAGCCTTTTACGGTACCTAGCAACAGCCTTTACAGCCGAGATAGCAGAGGGAGAAGGCAGGCATGGATCTTGGGGTTTACTGGTGGAAGAGTGGTGGTGTTGGCCTACACGCTGGACACCCCATTTCTTGTGAGGTGTTGGTCTAGGTGTGTCTCTTGCACGCACTACTTTGTAATTTCATACAATCAAACTCATCACATCACTGTCCACATCACATTTAGAGGGTTGCTCATAATATTTGTCAGATTCAGAGCTATTCAAAATCTCTTTCAACATTACCATCTTCATTTTCAATTTCACTTGGCAACAAAGAACAGTTTGTATGTTATTATTTTGATACGTTTTTGTGGTCAATATTATCCAACTCAAGCTATAGAAAAACCGACTGGGATGCCTCCACCTATGCATCTCTACGCGCATGAAACAAATGTGTTTAAGGTAAAAATCACCCACAACAGTGTTTTAGGATTAAATCTACCAGACACAAATTAGTAATTATATAATGTGATTGACTTTCTATCCTTATGTTAATCACAGCAAGCAGTAAATTGATATTAACTTATTATACTGTAGTAGTTTTGTTGACATACCTTTGATTCGAAGAGCTGCTAGTGCCTTTTCAGTAACCAGGTTTCTCTCTGAAATCAGAACAAAAATAAATTGTTGTGCCATAAAAACCCTTTCCAAAAAGTGCTTAAATGGATACGAAATTTATCACTAAAACTTGAATAACGTATTTCCTAAAATTAAGGTTTCCTTACAGTACAACAAGAAGTATTTCATATTAGAATTAATTATACAAATCAATTAAACAACCTTATAATTATTAGAAATAACAATTCAATAACCCTGGATAAGTATTGTTATTTCACGACCTTGGATAGGTTTCGATGGGTCGATTTTGACCCGCTCCAAAAAAATTAATTAAAAATTCATTTGGAAGCCAATTCAATACCTTCTAAAATAAAACAAAAATTCAAAGACTGTTTAATATTCAAAAAGAATAGATAAAGGCCAAGTCCAAAATAAATATTTATTACAAATAGATTAAAATAAAGTATAAAAAAATGACCACAAAAATATTCAATTAAAATCTAAATATAAAAATAAACAAACTATTCTAAGTACTTATTCTACAATAACTGAGCACCTTATGGTCAGATCCAGGACGGGGGGGGGGGGTGGAGGAACAACAAAGTAACTTTTCCTAAAATGAGAAAAAAAAGTAAATGTTTTTTTGGCCAAAAAAAAAAAAATCAATACTCTTTTCAACATTTATTTGCAGTAGGTAAATAACAGTTAATGGCTGAAATTTTTACAGGATATTATTATCATCTTACAGCAAAAGTGTAAAAGAATCTCAAAATGGCTGCCAACCACACCACCTTGTAAGGCCAAATCTGTTACCTGAAAGGGAGAAAGATATGTCAATATCAGCGAGTTATTTACTTATATAATTGTTAGAGGATTTGCATAGAAATATTATGGCAGCTAGTATGAAGTTAATAGGTTATTTAACAATTAAAAAAAAAATAATGATCATATTTAAGTTATCATAAAGGTCCAAACTTACAAAAACAGGAAAAATAATAAACTATTTTATAAATATATACGGGGTAGAAGACATTCCCAAACTCTTTAAAACAATCCCTTTTTTATACGCACCTAAAAACTACTACACATTCGATAATTATATAAAAACTTTGATATTTCACAACTTACCTTAACCAGGATTTCAGAATTAGCCTACAGAAATTTTCTATGAACATGACCACTATACAGCAATTTGTACCTTAAGATATACTTCTATGTAATCAAGTTTTTTACCCCCAAAATACCTGACACATTAAGACCTACCTAAAGACCATCAAGTCCAAAGTTGTGTAAAGTCATTTGACTTAAAATTGCAAAATTTATTTCATTTCAAGTTAAACCAACAAAAAAGTACCACTTAATCTACTGTATCACCATTCCTGTATTATCCCCCTTTGCATTTTTTTTAGAGCTATTGATACTAATGTAATATGTTGAAACTATTTCAACCCTAGGAAATATTATCATTAAGTTCTAAAGGTGCTTTTCCCTTTCAGTACAAGCAGGAGACTTTAAACCAATGGTGTTATGGTCATAGTTAGCCATGCTTATAAAATTTTGTAGTGTATTGAAGCACACCATGTATGAAGCATGTTGCCACTGTCTCACCACGATGAGGTCATGACCTTCGAGACAGGGGGGACGTCCACTCAAGATCAGTACCATGCACCCACCTCCATGTGTTGCGAGCACATTTTGGGAGCACATGTCACCAACACTTGAGCGTCTCTGGAACCCCAAACCAGAGCGGATCAAAGTAGTAACAATCAAGAGGCTTGTGATCACCCCAACATTGAGACTACCCCGACATCCTGAAACCTTATTTTGAGGGGGGTTCTAAGTCCCTCGCCATAAGGTAACGGGACCGTTTACTAGCCGGTTTCCGACTTTTGCCAGAAACCGGATATTCCAAAACACGCCTTTAACACTGTAACCAACCCGTGACAGAGTCACAGAAGTAAGCCAGGAATCAGCGTGAATCGCGCATGAGCGCTATGATGTGCCTTTACACCTCACTGAGCCCAGACAGGCTCAGCCAGGAATCAGCACATTACGTCACAGAGGTCAGCTAGGAATCGGCATACTTTTGCAAGTCTTTCCTTTAAGCCTAACTGACCCGGACACAAGAGATTTAAAAAGCTGGAAATAAAGTAAGAGGCGACTTAGACTCGTAGAGTACTTTCCATTGTTAGTAATTTTTTGTTAATTAGGTCACAGAGGCCAGCTAGGAATCGGCGTAGTTTTCCACCTATCTTTATCCCTAACTGACCCGGACCTTGGAGATAAAAAGTGGGAAGTAAAGTAATAAGTGATATAGACTCTTAGAGAATGTTAGTAAAGGATTTGGCTAAAGTCTCCTGCAATTGACCATTAGCATACCTTCATAAATTAGCAATGATACCTAACTCAGTATATCTAATTCGTTCCTTTGGCTCTTGCTTCCTTTCTATATAGAGGACTACTTTTGGACTATCACTATCAATACTTTCTTTATATATATCGCCGTCTACTTTGGGTTCTTATGCCTATTTTCTTCCTCAGAGGACTAGCCTACTCTGTCAATATATCTAACTTTTCTTCCATGAAGGGTTACTCTGGCCAGACAGTCACTGGTTTTCTTTTCATTAATTAAAGACTGAAATCAAGATACCTTGTAAAGTTGAAAAAACTTTGGCAATATTAAGGAGTGCTGAATAAAGTTCTATTAGGAATCAATGAAAGTTTGCCTGCCTACATCCCAAACTGTCTAAGAACATAGAATGTCCATAAACTACTAGTCTTATGTTCTGATAATCCAGCGATAACATTTGAGAAATTTAAAAAAAATAATGTTAAATTTAACAATATAAAGTGAAAGATTAAAAACTTGCAGCAGGAGAGACATCACGGGCAGCAGAAGGGACGTCCTAGGTAGCAGAAGAGACGTCACGGGCAGCAGAAGGGACGTCATAGGTAGCAGAAGAGACGTCATGGGCAACAGCAGAGACAGCACGGGCAGCAGCAAAGACATCGCAAGCAGCAGAAGAGACAGCACACGCAGCAGGAGTGACTGGTTTTGTTAAACCTTCAACAGCCGCACTCTGCAGCCTTTTACGGTACCTAGCAACAGCCTTTACAGCCGAGATAGCAGAGGGAGAAGGCAGGCATGGATCTTGGGCTTTACTGGTGGAAGAGTGGTGGTGTTGGCCTACACGCTGGACACCCCATTTCTTGTGAGGTGTTGGTCTAGGTGTGTCTCTTGCACGCACTGCTTTGTAATTTCATTTCATCAAACTCATCACATCACTGTCCACATCACATTTAGAGGGTTGCTCATAATATTTGTCAGATTCAGAGCTATTCAAAATCTCTTTCAACATTATCATCTTCATTTTCAATTTCACTTGGCAACAAAGAACAGTTTGTATGTTATTATTTTGATACGTTTTTGTGGTCAATATTATCCAACTCAAGCTATAGAAAAACCGACTGGGATGCCTCCACCTATGCATCTCTACGCGCATGAAACAAATGTGTTTAAGGTAAAAATCACCCACAACAGTGTTTTAGGGTTAAATCTACCAGACACAAATTAGTAATTATATAATGTGATTGACTTTCTATCCTTATGTTAATCACAGCAAGCAGTAAATTGATATCAACTTATTATACTGTAGTAGTTTTGTTGACATACCTTTGATTCGAAGAGCTGCTAGTGCCTTTTCGGTAACCAGGTTTCTCTCTGAAATCAGAAAAATAAATTGTTGAGCCATAACCATGCTATTCAAAAAGTATTAAATTTGATAAAAAAAAGTCACTGAAAGTTCAATATCTTTTTCCTAAAATTAAGATTTCATTTGAATCCAACAAGAAATATTTCATAGTAAAATTAATTATACAAACTAATTAAATAATCTTAAAATAATTAGAAATAACAGTAACTATGGTTTTAGAATTAACTTA
Source organism: Palaemon carinicauda (assembly GCF_036898095.1). Classification (NCBI taxonomy): domain Eukaryota; kingdom Metazoa; phylum Arthropoda; class Malacostraca; order Decapoda; family Palaemonidae; genus Palaemon; species Palaemon carinicauda. Next base: position 57,912,732 of record NC_090728.1, on the reverse strand, counting down.
CAGAAATCGTCTATGAGCCTGACCACTATACATCAAGCTTACTTTAAGACATACTTTTATACAATCAAGTTTTCTACCCCCCAAAATACCTGACACATTAAGACCTACCTAAACACCAGTAAGTCCAAAGTTCTCTAAAGTCCCTTGGCTTGAATTTGAGAAACGTATTTAATTTATTCATATATTCTGTGTATATTCATATATACTGTATATAAATATAAATAAAATATTTATATATAATATATATATATAATATATATATAATATATATATATAATATATAAATAATATATATATATAAATAAATTTCTACCTCATACTTGGGATCGAACGCTGGCCCCCTCTAATGAAAGGCCAGGTCGAAACCAACTATTCCACGAGAGGCCATAAAAGAAGTCGGAACCTAACGGCTAATCAGCTGTTCAGGATTTACCTGGCGAGACATCAGATATATTATATATATATATATATATATATA